>NC_043766.1:23880410-24072910 GCF_902148845.1 Salarias fasciatus | reverse complement strand
TTTCTGTGCAATTACTTATCAGTCAGTATGTGATACTGTATTTTGTCATTGCTACATAAGACATTCTGCTGGACATTTTACATTGCATTTTATTTTATTGTATTTTTTTCTTTTATTCAATTCTGTTTTCTTTTATATTTAAAACTTAAAAGCCAAAGGTGTAAAAATGTGATTCCATGTAAATGATAATACATTTTTGTGTACTTACCAATAAATGTAAAAAAAACAAAACAAAACAAAACAAAAAAGCATGGTAAATACACAAGTTGGTGTTTTATTGAACCAGCAGATTAGTAAATGTGATTTGTGTTATATAAGACTATGTTGTTTTTGTTTTAACATCAGAAAAGAAACCTGGCCAGTTTGAAGGATTGTGTGACATGAAAAAAAAGCAATAATGTGTTTTTCCACATTGGTTGAAATAAATAATTATAGCTTTTCTTTTCTTTTTTAATGCTGTTGGTTGAAAGACCAGTCTGATTACAGACAAAAGAAAGAAGTTTGGTTTATTCAAGTTTGAAAACATTTGAGAAATATTTTGACCAGAACCACACATTCAAACTGGAAGAAAATTAAAGTGGGAAGTGCAACAGGGGAGCTAATGATAACAATTACGAAGCCTGACCATTTAAAAATACAATCCAAAGGAAAAATGAAACGAACACATTTAAACCGATACATCCTTACTTTTATAGAACTTTTTTGCATTTCCAGTTTACAGTTAAAATGAAATTTAAAAGGAAAAAAAAACCCAAAATAACAAAAAATTGTCTAACAAAGTGCTAAAATAGTCATCTACTTAAATTCAATATGAAATGAGATGAGCAGATTATTAGTGTGTATGTCTAATACAGAGCGTGAGTTAATCTGACTGCCTCTTTCTTACACAGCATGCTGTGAACCTGTTCACCTCTCCTCATAGCAGCCCAAGCTAAGTGGGTTAATTAGCTTTGGCCATTCATTTGGACTCTTGTTTATTTAACATTGCAAACAAGTCAAGGCAGATTCAATTTTTCTATTAAGAATCGACAAAAACAAAACTGCAGATGTGTGTACTCACTGGCTTCATTTCCACAACAGTGGTCTGCTTTTGAGGGTGTGACACACTCACTGACATCGGACCTCTTTTTTCTGAATTATTTCTACTTCAAAGGAAGAAAAAAAATTCTCCAAGACTAAACAAAACCAATGAATGCTTTAAATCAGAGCTGTAAAATCTCATGTTGAGAATGAAACTGAAACAATGAGCTTTTGTTATACCTGTACTTGAAAATCCTCTGTTTAAGCACATTTAATTTTTGTGCTTTTCAGACTTTCTTCTATTTGAGTTACTGCCACTGCATATCAATGAAGAAATGTGGTATCTGAGTAAAACATCTGTACTGACTGATTTCTGTAACTAACAGCATAGTACAGCAGGACTAGACTTCAACACATCTCAAACTTCTGACCCTGCACCAATAAAATAAAGATAAAAGGCCTTAAAATGTCTCCATCAAGCACATGTTTTTAAACACAGGTACACACATCAGTGCTATATTGCAGCTTCAAGCCAACCTATTATTCATCTGGACGCAGTGAGCCTTGAAGCCAAACATGGACTGAAAAAATGTTTCAATGGTAGTTTACGAGGTGGAACGAGATAAGGGGGCCTCTGAACTCTAAGAAAAGCTGGAGTTCCACTCTACAGCACAGTATTGCCTCACCGCTTGTTAAAAGGACTCCCTCAACCCAAACCAGCAAATGTAAACAATTACCTCATCCTCCTCAGCTACTGTGTTCACCTTCTCTAATCAGACACTTGACCAAGAAGAGCCGGTCACAAAACTGTCCCTAAAGTCTCAGTAGTGCCGTTGAAAGCAAAGCTTTCACTGCTTGTGATTGTCAGACTAATATCGTGTGTGTGTGTGTGTGTGTGTGTATGTGTGTGTGTGTAAAAGTGAGCAACTCAGTAACACAGAGAAGAGGAAGGCTCTACAGTTTTGATCCTAGTGACTTTGAACTTGCCTAACAGAGCAAGACAGAGGCAATGGGCTTCCCACACAGCTTAACAAATGATCTCACACACACACACACACACACACACACACACACACACACACACACACACACACACACACACACACACACACACACACACACACACACACACACACACACACACACACACACACACACACACACACACACACACACACACACACACACACACGTTCGCATGACTTCCTCTAACATGGCACTGCCTTGTCCCAAGGGTCAAATAATACAGGTACAACTGTAGACATATCTCAAAAGTATTCAACTAAAATTTTAGATATTTAATTCAACAAAATGTCTTGAAGCAAAGGTCTGAAGATCTCTGCATTTTCAACAATTTTTTGACTCGCAACCTCGCAACAACAATCATGGTTAATATGCTCAAAAACTTGGACCCCTCAGATCAATGAGCAGATGCGGACATTTCTTTGTGTGGTGGCCGAGGAGAGGATTCAGCAGCAGTGAGACAGAGCAACCCACACCGACAAAATGTACCGGGAAGTATCTGAGTTGATGGCCACTCACGGACACGGGACAGTGAAACAATACCGGGAAAAGCTGAACAGGCTCAAAAGCAACTACTGGACCATAAAAGATCCTAACAGCCAGAGTGGGTCAAACAGAAAATACTGGAAGTGGTTTAGTCAAATGGACGCCATTTTTGACCACCGCTCAGCGAGCAACGGGAGGGAGACTGGCGTCACCTCGGCCACAACTCTATTTGGAGACCGTAACTGAGGCTGGTGAGTGTTTGTGACTTAAAACGTTTTGTATGTCTCTGAAGAGGCTGGTGGTCAGATCACAAAGAGCAAACAAAGAAATTTTACAAGTAACATTGTGGTCTCTTGTATGTAGACAGAGCTAGTTGATTAGGCATTGATGCTAACTCCTTCCTCTGTATTTTGCTTTTGTTTAGGTCAGTCCTGGATCTGAGGTCCCACTGCCCTGCATGTTTAGATGTTTCCCTTTTCCAACACAGTTAAATCAGACGATCACAACATAAAATGTCAGTATGTCTACAACTGGTATAACTATATTATCAAGTTTTTCATGTTTCAGTGTTGTGCTGTGGTGTAGTTAAATTATGTGTGTATTTTCCTTCATGAATCCCCTTCCACATTTGAGTCCACCTCTGTCAGCATGGACCCTCCAAGCACGCCTGTCTCAGCTCCACCACCTGCTGCGTCAACACCAGAATATCCAGCACAACTTAACAATGAGCTGTCACTGCTGAGGAAGTACACAATATCATTCCCTTAGGAGAATGTACAGATCAAGTGTGTAATAAATTAATTATCACAACTCAATATAGCCAGTCGATATGATGACACAGCAAAAACAAATAGTTTTAAAAGTTTCTGTAAAATCAATCTATGAGACAGACATCCTCCTGAATTTTTATCTTAAATAACACAAAGTTCTCTGTTCAGGACGAGGTGTAAATAGTACTGTACATAATGACTGTGAACAGTTTGGACTGACTAATAAACATTTTTGTTACTGTTGACAAATGGATTGATTTTAACTCTCAAAAATGTTGGAGGTAGAAATCTGCATAACAGCTTGAGTGCAATATGTATACATTTACGTTGTGTGTCTTATTTTATCCACAATTGAATCAGTTTTTGATGATAACAGGAGCTCTCCATCATCGCTTTGCTGCTCACTTTCACTCATTATTAGCTCTTTTTGTTCTGTCCACTGGATGATCACCTCATTACACACTTGCCTCCATATAAAATAACCTGAAGCTGACCACCAGCGGCAGGCAGGTTTTTCAGCCTTTTCTCATTCTGATGGTACATTTTAATCTCTTTTCCACTGTTGGAAGGAGATTTGTGAACTAGAAAGCCAGGACCGCTGTTAGCTTATTAGCTTAGCCACTCACATCAATCAGCTGTTAGTCAAGTGTCTGTCACGTTTTTGCTACATGGCACAGCATATGAGTACACAGCTTATCATTGTCATCGACTCACATTTTTTACACGATGACGTTTTATCGTTATTTTATCGTGCAGCCCTATATTGACATCGTCATCTCATTTGTAATAACCTGGGAACAATAACGTCCCACCACTGTGAGGCTCAGCTGAACATCACATTTGTTGTCTTATTCTTCAGCTACATACTGCTATACGGCTTTCCAAAGTTGCGTGCACTGTTGATCGGTGTTTTGTAACGCCGCCCGGAGGCGGTTTGCCTTGGACGTAGTAAAAAGCCACAGACCAAGCTGCAGGTACACCATCGCCTCCATGTCCTCTTTAGTTGTTTGTCACATAATAAATAATGTCGCAACAAGGCAAGAGAAGGCAAGGCAAGTCAGAGCCAATGAAAAAGGGCCTGAACAGTTTATGTGGGGCAAGATGAATGGTAAATCATCTTCGCATGTATAGCCTGATTCAACCACTTCAAGCAGCCTGAAAATGGCTCACACCCTTAGTCATAGTCCCTCTTTCACACATACATTCCCACGTCAATGGTAACAGCTGCCATGCAAGGTGTCTGCACACTACTGAGGGCAACTTTGGGTTCAAGGTCTTGCTAGATGGCAGACGTTTCAATGCATGGGCAGGCGAAACCAGGGCTTGGAGGAAAATTAGCTCCACCACCTGAGTCAAAGGTCCCATAGGAGCGACAACCACCAGGAGTCTGCATTAATCTAATGAATGAACTGGTTTTAAAAATGAGAAATGGATGGCAATTTGCCAAAATACAAATCAGAAATGTGAAAATAATGCCTCTGTACACTTAGCTTACCAGGACTCAAGAAAAAAAGCATAAATCAGTGTCATAAAAGGACTTTGAACTTGTATGAAAGCAACAGCACTAATATTCACATTGTGATATGAAGGGTTTTTTAAATAATATTTTTAGGCTGGCTTAGTAAATCATTTAAAAAATACAAATAAACTTTTGTCACAAAATAATACACATCCAACAGTTCTCTATACTGTTTAGTCCAGTCTGCACTGGAGTTGATCCCAGCTGACTACTGGTGAGTACTCTGGACAGGTCAGCAGTTCAACACAGGGCAAACACACACACATGGTCACATACACAATAAGCCCAGCTCCACTTCCTGTGACAGCTTCAAAAATATAAAACTTTCCTTGATTTACAGTGGACGAAGTCATATAGTTAAGGCACTGACAGAGGACAAGGTGTTTTTAATTCGGAATTAGCTTATTCTGAATTAAGCAATTCTAAATTAAAGTATTAACAACTGGAATTAACTCAATGCAGAATAAAAGGTTTACATGGTCAAGATATTATTGAATCCCACTTTAAAATAAGAATAAACTGGCCAGTGTATGCAGAGTTAAGCTTAATTCAGAATAAATATTGAATGTATTTGGAATTTAAAGTCTCAAGTTACTGTGGTCAGTAGCTTTTGCAGGAGAGTGCTAAACACTCAACCTGTTCAGTTGTCTTTCTGTTCTTCAAAGATACTATTTTCTTACAGCACGTCAGAAAGAAAACCACACAGTGTGTAAATACAAAAAGTAATCACACACACACACACACACACACACACACACACACACACACACACACACACACACACACACACACACACACACACACACACACACACACACACACACACACACACACACACACACACACACACACAAATTCTCAGAATAATGAATGGTTAGTGCTGTCATCTCACAGTGAGAAAGTCCAGGTTCAAATACTGGCCGGGTACTTTCTGTATGAAATCTGCATGTTCTCCCTGTGTGTGCAGGGGTTTCTTGGCTCATAAACCTGCATCTGAGATGAATTAGTGACCCTAATTTGCTCTTAGCTGCACAGATACTGATACTAGTGTCAAGCTTGATACTGCAAGGAGTACTCATACTGGGAGAAAAGAATTCCCGCTACCTGGCGAGTACAACATGACCTCATGTTTCAGCGGTATAAAGTGTTATCGGAGCATCCCTTTTTCAAACATAATGAATAGTGCATTCTGCAACCACAAAAAGTTTTGTTTTCTCTGCTCAGATGATGAAAACATACACATCACTAATGACAATGTTATCTAACGGGTCAGTGGTTGCAAAAAACTAATTGTTAAACACAGTACTATCACCATAACCTCATCAAAAAAAAACAGTACCTACATCCTGACAGCTGTTTGCTCTGAGAGTTCATAAGGTCAAAGGTGATATGGGAGAATAAAACACGACACCAGTACACATAGTGGCCATCGTGAAAACAAGATGAGGAAAAGCTGAAAAAAATACCCCCCCCCCCCAAAGAAAAAAAAAAAAAACAAAAATTAGCAAAAAGAGAACACAGGTAGACTTTGTTTAACCAAGACATGGCAGCTCTCTTTGTAAAATGGCGAATGTGCACTATTCCCATCTGTTGGCAGCAATGGAAGATTGAGTCTTATATCTTTCTCTCACAAGACAGAACAATGTTACACTCTGTACTTCTTCCAGTTAGGAAGTGCGTGAGAGACGGTGAAAAAGAGAGGGAGAGAGACAGGGAACAGAGCCTGCATCCAATGGAGGAAGAGCAACAGCTGAGACCGGAGAAACAGCTGTATCTTTTCAAACCCCTCCTCCTCTCTCCCCCATCCCAGCGCTCCCTGAATGAGCCCCTCTCACCCGTTCTCTGATCCTCCTCTCCCACAGAGCAGCATGGCCAGGGGCTAGCCACACACACACACACACACACACACACACACACACACACACACACACACACACACACACACACACACACACACACACACACACACACACACACACACACACACACACACACACACACACACACACACACACACACACACACACACACACACACACACACACACACACACACACCAAATGTGAAGTGTCTGTTACAAACACACAACTGGTCTGTGCCTCTCTTCCCTCAGAGGACAAGTACAGGCAGGATCCATGTGCTACTAAACATCCATCCGTTAACTAAAAATAGGAAAGACATTGTTTCCAGCGGCAATGTCATACACACACACCCTTTTTTTTTTCCCAAACTGCTCCCCCACACACCCCCTTCTCCCCTTGGTTTTCTTTTGTCTTATTGTTCAAATCTGGCAAATTTTCAGATTATCTTCCCACAAAGCAAACTGAAACAGTTGATAAAGTCGTCTCATCTCGACTTAAACATCTGTCCCATATCTGATTTAACAGAATAACTATATTAGTATTTAATAATGTAGAGAAGTAGCGACTACATTTAATGAACAGTCTAAAACAAGCTATACCGGTGAAGAGGACGGAAAAAGAAAACCGGTGTGCATAACATGACTACATAATAACCAGACTGACAGTTGGTGATGTAAAGTGCGTAATTGAGGGCATGTGCGTACGCGTCTCTGTCTGCAAGTAGAGACCAAACCTGTGGGAAAACCAACAAAAGCGACAGGAAATGGATCGTCTCAATTACTCACGTCTGAATCGATCCTGAGAAGCCACTGAAAAGCATATCTGCCTGAGATGCGAATCACTGCTATCTTTTAGTCAAAGAGGTATTAAATAGTAAACAGAAAGGCAAGAAGGAGAACAGGTGAGGACAATAAAGGGCCTGGTAGTATGCCTATGTTCAAAAAGCCCACTACAGGTTGGGTGGGATGAAGGAATACAAAAAGAAAAGAGGATAAAAAAAAAAGCGAACATAGTGAAGGAATCATGTTTGTCTGTATCTGATCTATTGTCTTTGGCAGGGTTCACCACGGGGTTCACAAATTTCCATGACATAGCCAAGGCTCGGCTCTCAGTTTGAATCCTGAGCCAAAACACTCAGGGTTTAGACAGATAGATGATGCTGTGCTGCAAGACCGAAAGAGTTGTCTCCAGCACGAATCCAGTCCGATGGAAAGGGACAACATGCAGGGGAAGTGGAAGGGTGAGGCTCCTGTCTGTTTATATTCCATCCAGCCAGGGGGATACTACATCCTTGTATTTAGAACAAAACCCCTCAAACAGTCTACAGTTTTGAAGATATTTTACAGCTAATATTTTGCATAAAGCTCCATCCAAATGATATTCTATTTTTTTCAATATTGAACTTGAGGAAAATCTCAGTATAATGTGAACATCAGTATATCGCCTGGCTCCAGGGCCTACATTTGGGAGAGAAGTTTCATTTGTCTGCTTTCCATCCGTTTATAAGTTTTCTGAACATATAAGGTCTAGAAATATTGTTGTGAGAAGTATGCACGCCAAGACCTGACAACTGGAACAACATAGAGAAATAGGAATTTAAATGCAATGAAATTTAAAGCTCCAACGGCAGAAGAAAAAAAAATACTTCCATAAGATCAGAAAATCATTATTGTCAAACAGAAACTTGCAATTCTCTTGTCAACAGATTAAAATGCTATAAGTCTGAGGGGGTGACTAGACGTGTCAGGTCAAACAGGACTATAGTGGCTGCCGTTCTGCATACCTCGAAAGCTTTTACTGTAGCCGTCCTTGAACTTTTGAACCCAAACATCTACACCTTTACACGGCAGCCTCTGCTAACACCCACCCATGGGTCAGCTGAGGTAACTGGAAAATGCAATGGGGCATGGTTTACAGATCAAGAAGGTCACATCAGCAAAACTGACATTTCAATACTGTCAGTAAGAATTGCATTCTGCACAATTATGAGTAAGCCTCATACTGGACTTAAACCTAGCATGCCCATCTTCTTACACTCAAGTACCACAATGGTTAAATTACAACTTAAGTCCAATATTAATTTCATTAGACTTTATTCACTATCACTATAGACATGTTGTGAAATTTAACAATGCATGCTGTACCTGTAACCAACGGTTAATTTAATCCTGTTTTCACCGTCAAGTTTCAAACAAAACAAAACCACATCCAATGAGTCAAGTAACACAGAAGAGGTCAAGATAGACGTAAGCTCGCATTGAAAAAAAAAAAAAAAAAAATCAGCCTGAGCAGAGTCGAAGAGCCTGAGCCTCTTCAATCTAAGAGACTTTGAGTAACCTCGTTTTGTCTCCTGCCCTTTCCCAAAAACTTCATATCTTCGGATATTTAAACAGTGTACCAACACCAGTGATTTAAAATGATGAAGCAGCAATATTGAACACGCACACGCACACACACACAAAAGAAGAACAGGCAAAAGAAGTAGGAAGCAGGTAGGATCTTTAAGTGAATGTAGTACATCTTGATGCAGCATCAAGGATCCTGCCTGGTTATTGGAAAAGTGAAACAACGGCAGGACTAAAATAGAATCAGAGCCCACTCACAACAAGAAAGAAAAACTCAGAGCAGTGTTACGCAGAGAGAAGCTTAAGGGAGAGAGGTGTACAGGAGTCCGATAATTGTGCAAGTCCTGGTGTGAGAGCTGCTCCCATCAACACTTAACTTTAGGTTGAAATTCTCATCAACACTCATCTTGTTGTGTAATGTATAGCGTGTGTGTGTGTGTGTGTGTGTGTGTGTGTGTGTGTGTGTGTGTGTGTGTGTGTTAGATTCAGCCGTCAGTCAGGAGAGACCCTTATAGCTGCTGCTACAGCACTGTCTGTGTATGATTGTGGCTTCTACTTCTCCTAAACATGAGCTGTGATTGCAACACAGCAGGAACCGCATGGCAAATAACCCTCACAACAATAGGAAGAGACAGTTTTGCACTACTTCCTCAAAAACGTTCTTGTGTACAACATAGGGCCGGGTGATACAACAATAAGGATACATATCGTGAAAAAACCTTTTCCACGAAAGACATGAAACAGTCCACAGACGCTGATAAATTGCATTTGGAAATGCTTTAACAGAGAACAAAAATTGCCAAAGATAATGACAGCCACACCGCACTGAGCCAATCACGTGGCTGCACTAGAACTATGTGAAGTTAGCACACAACAAAGTAGGACCTACGAACGAATCACCCAAAACCCGGCCAGCCATCACTCCGGCCACTAACAGCCCCAAACAACTCACCCACACCAAAACACCACCCGGCAGGAGGCAATCTCAACCCCCGGAAGGTAAAAAAGAACCGAAACACTGAGCATCCCAGAGAGGTGGCTAACCTAGCAGTGGGGCACCGTTGGAAAAAGGAAAATAAGTGTTCTCTTGGAAGAAAGGACAGAAGAAACCTTTTTTTTAAGTGTAAAACAGCTATATATTGTTATATATCATGTTCGCCTTTGACAGAAAATTAATATTTACACAAATTAAAATTTCAATAATACAAATTACCCATCTGATATCATTTAAAATTGCCAAAAATAGTGATTTGATTTATCTTGTGATATGTAGCCAACAGAGAGTGAAAAAAAAAATTCTGATAGGACTTTTTTCTATGTTACTCAGCCCTACTTAAAATGTAAAAAATATGTGTTTTTTAGAATGTGTGACAGTTTTAGAATGTGTGAGATATTGGCCAATGGTGCAAATCACTCAAGAGCGTTTTACAGAGGAACTGGTGATTTCACTCAAAAACACAATATGCAGAGAATGCAAAAAAAACATGTTTTGAGCAGCTCGTGGTTAAAAAAAAACTGCCTGTGTTGCAGTTTCTTAGTGACTTTGACCTACAATTTAATTTTTTGTATAACTTTAAACCGTATATACAAAAAACACTCACTTTTTTTTTTTGGCTTGTTGCTGTTTTGAGAAAGAAATAGTGAGATAGAAATATTGGACCATATCATACAGCTCCAGTACAACATAAAAGTTGTGTTGCTCAACTTACGCAACGAACCATATGGCCCACCTCTGAGATTTCTGAAGTGAAAGCTAGGCCGTGCATTATCCCACAGTCTTATCTTGTTCTTGCACACAGTCCACTAGTCAAGCCCGTTTCTGAAACACCCACTTCAACAACCTGCCAGCAACATTAGAGGCACATCAGATTTTTAAAGTGCTTATCTAGCACTATAGCATAACCCAATAACGCTGTCAGTGTTCAAAAACAACTTCTCAAGTGGATAGACCTGCTTTCTTACTCTGAATAGCCACAGAGCCGAAGCTGAGGAGGCATCAGAGGAAGAGTGTGACGACATGTGACTTTGCAGTTCCATCTGTGCTGAATGGATGTGCCAGACATACGCATAAAGTTACCCTAGCAACCGAGCAACAGCGCTGGTTGGAGGTCACACAGAGAAAGATCCCAGTGCAGCCAAAAAAGCTTCAGTGATAAATATAAAATTCGTCAGAAGCCTGTGAAATGACTGCTCTAAAAGCCACTCTCTATACAATATCACACACAATTCAGAAACTCCAGAACCATTTTGTGAGAACTATGTGGTGAACATGATGTAATGTTTAGCAGAGAAACATAATCTGAGAAAGACCAGGGGTTGCACTTGATGACGCAGGAGCTGTACAGTGTTTTATCCCTTTCTCTTGTAAACATACGGCTCTGATTCTAAGAAGGGAGTTTCATTTCACACACACACACACAGATGTAATCTCTAACTAATCACATTTGCAGGCCTTGGACAGAGCAGTTACACCATGGAGCTGAACAGATGGGCCCACATGCATGAAGCATCTTTGGGATTAAGCATACCCAGAAGGTGGAGGTAACAGGGAAGGTTTCTAGAAAGTAGCCAAGACTCTGATGCTGCGCTCAAATCATTTTTCTCCCCCCAACATAAACAAGACTTGCATCCTTTTTGTAACAGTCATGTGGACTATGCAATTAAGAATACAAATAGTATACTAACCAAAAGTGACTTTCAGCAAATCTTCAAGGCATTTACAGTTTCTGTTGGCAGGCAACACATGTGCAACATGATGACTTTGTTTACAGTGTAAAATGAGAGACAAGGAAAAGGATTAGCTATAAAATACACAATGTTTAGTGCTGCATTTGTAAACAAGCATGCAGATGGGAGCTGTGTCGCTTAAGACCAGTGCAAAGCTCTGCGCAAGATAGAATACTGAATCAACTGTATTCTATTGGATTAAAATCTAAGCCCTAATACTTAGACTACTATATTTCAGATACATGTCATACAGTAGCATGAACTCTGATAGATAGATAGATAGATAGATAGATAGATAGATAGATAGATAGATAGATAGATAGATAGATAGATAGATATTGACACCAAAATTCACTGAACAAATGTATCAATTGAACTGTTACTGAACCAGACTGTTTCAGTCTTTTCTACAAAACAGGACAACACGGCACTGCAGAGGCATGCTAGTCATGAGTGTGAACTGGTGACCTCTGGGTCATAAGTTAAGTGTTGAGAACAGCAGCTCCACACAGTCGCACTAAATATCGATATGGAACATTCCTTACAGTCCTTAAAAAACAGAGTGAGACAGGCCAGCAGCAGCAGTGTCAAAGAGGATACTGAACAAGTTGATAAGACTTGAGCAGAGGAAGACTTTGCTCAAGTGCAATCAAAGAGTGAAAGCACAGAAATTTATAGTATATCAGATTTTAAGCATAAGCCATAGCAGACTCATCTGGCATTACATAAAATACCAACTCAGCTGTGGTCCAACTCTTTCAACACGGACTAAAGACTGATCCTGTTGAAATTATCTCTTTAATAAAATCACTATATTGGTCCTTACTACATGAAAAATAAAGACACACCATTCAGAGAAACCTGGGGATTAGGTTGATTGCTTTAAATGGTGCTGGAGTGTTTTCCCTGTGTGACACCAACCAGTTGAACCTGTGGGGCATGTGTCCATCTTAAAGTTAAAAAGTTTGCTTTATTTATTAATTTCATGACATGAGGGTGGACTGCTGGTCCCCCTCTTTACCAGACTTCTACCTAATCTCATCCCTCTTATGGAACATAGATAGGTTATGGTTGAAGCCATACTCTGCTGTTTATTGTATTGTTCGTGGGTGAACCCACGCCACACCCAAGCACTCCCCGGAGGGTAACTGTGCAGGGGGTTCGCCGCCAATGAGCTATCCGGAGCGGGGCGCCCGCACTGGGCATGGCTGCTAAGTGAGCTGCGCAGGGCTAACAGCACCAACGGGCGACATAAACACCCTGATCCCGAAATAGAAGATAAATGTGTGCCGACTGAAGTCAACAGATTAGGAATCACAAAATCCAGCCTCGCAGCTTTCACTGCCCCTCAACATCGTAGCAGGTCTCTTTCCCCGCTAACTAGCTTGACTCTTTTAGCATGGGGAGGGAGCGCATGATTTATTATCACATCCAACTCCACAGTGCCTCTCCTCACTGCGCTGGTGGGGCGACCCTGTTATTCACGTGGGTGGCGGATAATAATAACAGATTAAGGCTCAATAAACCTACAGCGATACAGAGTCTGCATTTCAGCATCCAGCACCGGTGTCTGGGCCCAGCTTATCATTTCTGACACATCTCCGTGCGCCTATCCTCTGTGTGGATGGCGTTATACTTTGATGAAGGCGCATCCTGCATATGAAAACAAACACACCCAGCCCGTCCGCGGGGCTTAGCGTCGCGTTAGCTAGCTAACACAAAGCTAAAGCAAGGGGGGCTTCTTATGCGATGTAAGTGGCGATAACAAAGTTTGTCTTGTGATGTTGTGTGACTCACCGAGGTGCTCCGGTTTCCTCTTTTTTCGTTCGATATTCCAGCAAGTACATGAGAGGACAAACACACAGCTCTACAGTCTGTAGGCTGACGCTCAGGGCACGACGATGCGCTTCTCAACAGCTGTGCTGTGTTTTGAATGAGGGCTGAGCGGAGGCAGACGCACGGCTGACGGGCGGAGCTTCAGCCCGCACATCAACCCACAAAAACACTGATGAGACTTCCAACACTTCGCGCAGACGTTACCTGCGGGCTGGGAGCCCCGCGGGGTCGTTTAAAATCAACCGTGATGTGCACTGATGGACCTCGCGCACGTCGCGTCCGTTGTGGTGGCAGACTCCGGGTCGAGGCGCCCGGTTCGGTTTGAATTGAAAAAGGGCGCAAAGTGCTCACGTGTGTTTATGACACCCTCTTGCGGTCTCGTGTGATCGCTGTCTGAGAAAGTCAACTGAAAAACTGTCAGTCCCTCTCCAGGATGAACGCATCCTGGATGACAGTCTAGTTTTCATCGTCCAAACAAGTAAAGCACGTTTCTGAAACAGTCGACAGTGCTTTACACCACCACGACTTTAATTCATTAAAAGACAAAATCACCTTAAAAACAAAAAACAATGTAATGCCATTTCCAATCATCATCGGCTTTATCGGAGCCTGTTTGGGTTATTTTGGTAACCCAATTTATGAGTTGCTAGTGTTGAGTTAAATTTATGGGTTATTTTTATAAAGTGTAACTCATTTGTTGGGTTATAATGCTATCATTTTAACTCAGTTTCTGGGTTTTCACGCTTACGCACCATTTTTGGGTTGTTTTTCAGAGAGCAACCCATTTTTTGTTAGAGGCTTGTTTTTTTATAGTTATTAATTTATAAGTCGTTTTTGAAAGCGAGTATGTTATGGAGTAATCTCATTAACATTATTTATAATCACATATCTTATGTACATGAAATTCATCCTTTACCTTTCAAAGTGGTAATAAATACTGCATGCTATATGTGACTACTAGGACTTCCCACAACAATCTTGGTAATAATAACAATAATAATAATAATAATCATCATCATCATCATCATCATAATAATAATAATGATAAAAGGATAGGAAAGGATAGGCAATGCTTCGAAACAGTACAGTGGGCCTGGAATCAAAGATGAAGAAGAACTGCAGTGGGTGGAATAACCATATGTATATATTCTTGTAGAAATTGTCATTCTCATTTTTTTCTTGTATTGATTTTACATTTATTTTTAATGTATGTATAAATGTATTTTAATTTTCTGTTAGGCAAGAGTGCTTATCATTGTGCCATCATGCAGCCCTATTTATTGGTTTTCCCCTTTTGAAATGTAAATAATCTGCAAGCAGATTGTGATTTTTTTTCTATGCTTTCTATATTTCATGTGGTAAAAACTAAAACATAAATGGGTCATATTCGATTTCACAGTTCTTTTGTATGCTGTGGTGAATGTCAGCCTATGGAATTTACAAAAGCAGCATAAAAACTACAAACACTGTGTATGAATTTTAAGAAGTTTGTCATGAGAGAAAATGGTTTGAAGAAAACAAACTTTTGACATTCCAGTGTTCTGGGGTTAAAAAAAAAGGATTTTATGTGTAACAAATGTTTTAAATATTTTTACAAAATTTGCAAAAACTTGCAAGATTTTAATTTCACAGATATTTGTCTCACTCATTTACAGTTTCATGCAAGACATAGTTATTGAGGACTCTGCATGTGGAATTACTGTCATATATTGTTATAGAAGTTCCAAAATTTGTTTAATTTTGTACAACTTTTTTAAGGATCTTTTATTTGATTTGACTGTCAAATAAATTTCTTGCAAGTTCTATATGAAACACATTCAATTATAAAATGTATCTTTATTTTTTCCATGTTATGTTGACTGTATCTCCTCTCCTGTTCTGATGTCTGCACTGATTGGTTTGCTTTCAATCATATTGCATCAAGATCTTCAACTGATGAATGGCATATTTATCTTGGAGGTCTCACTGGCTTATGTGTAAGTGCCTCAGAAAAAACATTATCTTTTTATTAATAGACTCTTCCCAGAGGGACACTGTGTGTCTCTAATACCTAAGGCCAAGTTGCAACACTTATATTACATGGATTGACTACAGTTATGCTTTTTTTTAGTCTTGTGAAGAACATGACAGCTGCAACTAATAGTAATTCTGGGATCCTAATCCTAATTCCAACTAATTATTATTCTAGCAATTGACAAAGTTTGAACAAATCACCTTGGTGAGGTGTCCTTTTATTAAGACCCACGTGTGGAACAGCATAATGAGCTGAAGCAGTTGAAAGTACACATATTTAAAAGCTGGCTTAGGACTGTTAAATGCTTATTCTTTCTTTCTTTATCATCTATTATTTTTCAGACCGCATATTTTTCTATTATTCTCACTCATTCTTGGTACTTTTTGTATTGTGTTTTCATTATTAGTTTGATTTTATTCTTTTGCCTCATTTTAATGTTTTACCAATGTGTTTAATTATTTAACTTTGTTTAAAGTTTAAAGTCCTAGTATTGTACCTCAGCATTTATTTTCTATCTTTCCATGCCTTCCTGTGGCTCCCATGTTTCCTCACTGCAGATGTACATAAAGTATCTGGCCCCACTATTTGTTGACTTCATTGTGAAATGACGTAGGCTGGTTTCAGAACCTTCCTTTAAACCAGCCTTTACTAACAGGACAAAGTCGGAACATTTCAGCTGATGATCTATAGACATCACAGGAAACTGTTGTCTGTGTTTATTGCATAACATCAGTTCTTCCAAAATCAAGCACCAGTACCACACCATTCAGGGTCACAGTGCACTGGAGCTGATCCCAGCTATCAATAACTGAAGGCAGGGCATCAGCCAGAGCCACGCTGCAAATACAGAGAAACTGACAATC
Source organism: Salarias fasciatus (assembly GCF_902148845.1). Lineage (NCBI taxonomy): Eukaryota > Metazoa > Chordata > Actinopteri > Blenniiformes > Blenniidae > Salarias > Salarias fasciatus. The sequence continues at coordinate 24,056,445 of NC_043766.1, read as the reverse complement.
ACACCCACACCTCCAGTTTAGTGCTATCAGTTACCCTGATACACAATTTTTTGGACTGTTCAAGGATACTGAACACCACCCCAACCGAAACCCACGCAAATGGAGAACACAGAAACTTCATACAGACTAGAGAAAGCTGCATGGTGTGAACTTGAACCTACAACATTTTCGCTGTGAGAAGAAATGCTGTGTGGGCAAAATTCATAATAGAGGTCTCTCACCCATGAATTTACTAAAACATTTGCTGATTCAATTAAAATGTTACTGTCCCTCTCATCATGTGGTTCACATTTTGACACCATGAGAGCAAGATGACATCAAACAACTTATCAACGGCATCTCAAGCAGGAAGTTCTCAGACAAAAGTGGCCACTGATCTTAAAATGGCAGAGTGTGTCCAGAGAAACTGGAAGAGTCACAAAGAAGCAGAGAAGCTTCATTTGGCCACAGCCCACACTGAGGACCACTTCATTGTGAATGGTGCCCTGTGGAACTGGATGGTGAACACTGTTCAACTCCAGGCAGATTTAAGAGGGGACAGGAACCAAGAGTCACGTCAGACCATTGGAAACCATTTCAATCAGCGTGATCTGTGTGCCAGACGACCTGCAAGGCTTTCAGACCACACTACCAGGCACAGACCTCTTTGTCATGCATGGACCAGGGAGAAATTACACAGGACGAGGGACCTGGGCCTCAGTGCTGTTCTCCAATCAGTCTGTTCATGTTGAGCAGAAATGAAAACCGCCAACGATGATGGAGACATCGAGGAGAACGCTGTGCTTCAGCCACTGTTGTGTGTGGGTCTGGTGTCTGGTATCAATGTGGGCAGGTTTGACACTTTGTGAATAGTCCAGCTACAAGCCCATACTACATGAATAAAATCATCAGTCCAGCCATTGTTTCCCTGCATGAAAAAACACAGGCCTGATTTCCTCTTTGTGGACCGACAGTGCTCCAGATCATCGAGGCATCATTAGGGAATGGCGTACCTCTGATGGTGTGATATTCACTTTCCACAGACCCGGATCCAATAGAAAACCTCTGTAAAAAGCTGATTTGCCATGTAGAGGTTCCTAACTCTGTGGTTTATAACCTTTAAAAACAGCAGTGTTTTTTTTTTTTTTATCCTACCACCAAATGATTTGTGAAACTGAAACAAAATATTTATGTTTCAGTTTCAGACTACTCTTCAAAATGCAAATGATCATATAATTTTCCTTCTTTTTTTCTTTTAAAAAGTTCATAACGTGCTCCATGTTGCATTCCTAAAATTGAAGAACTCCACTTGAGAACTGTAGACATTTCATGACATTTTTTTCAGAAGGTTCAATTACAGGAATGGTGACAGACTGGTCTGACAAGTGAAAACACTAAATAACAAATAAACTGGAATGTACAAGCCATGTTTTAAAATGAATTCAGCACAGATGCAAGTTTATTGGAGTGCTCCATACATATGATAAACAATATAATAGATAAGCATGTGATAATCAGCCCTCTTCAAAATGAATTGGAGCCTGAAAACTTTAAAAGATGAATTAAGTTTAAGAATAAATTAATTTCAATTTGCCCCCAAATCAAAATAACATTTTTGCCTCTGAAACATTTCCCTTTTTTAAATTTACCCATTTGAGTTTGTGAGTCTATTATTGATTTGAAACTCTATATTAATCACCCATAATGTGACAAAAAGATCACTTTATTTGCCTAAGCAGAGATAAATTAAAACATTTGTGTATTCGACAGACTTCCTACTGTGCAACAAAATCATCAATGAAGGCGTGGGTAGTCTAGTTTATTTCCACAAACAAAAAATATACATTTTACAATAATTAATGACTCTGTGCATTTGTGGGTTTGTCCTGTGAAGGACTGGTTTTACCATCCTCATCCATACCCAGCTGAAATCAGCTACGACTGCCTGACAAACTATGTACATTTGCATGTAATTTTGTGGGATTTTTGACAAAGAGGCTGAAGAGCTGGATAAAGTCCCAGTTGGAGAAGACTAGATTATCTTGATGTTCTTAAAAAATTTCTTAAATTATCTTGCAATACCTGAAGTTCTCAAAGAAAAATGATCAATGTTGGACTCCTCAACTTTTGAAGTAAACAATCCACCCTCGTGATCTATTTCAAGATATAAAAAAACACTGATAAAAGTGGACTACTTACGAACCACAGATCTGTCATTCACTTTTAAAACTCACTTTTAAAACTTTTAAAACAGAGTGTGACTCACTCTGAGATCAGCAGGAAATGTTTTTCTTAAAAGCAGTTTAACTTTTAGAATGGGTTTATACAGAATGACAGATGAAAGATCATACATGGAATAATCTGAATACAAATGCCAAATTCTAAACTACTGCTGGAATGCAGCCTTCACTTTTGACAAAACCTGAAAGAAAACAAAATCAAAACTTTTTATTCTCTTATATTAACCCTTTATTAGGGCTTGAATTTTGGCTCAGATCTTCTGACTCACTACTGCTCTGTGACTTTTATCATAGACTGAGAACAATCAGTCTATTGTAAAGACAAATTCAATTCAATTTTCAATGAAGCTTTATTTATATAGTGCCAAACAGTTGTTTCTAGGCAGTTTTACAGAGAAAACCAACAGTTCCACATGAGCATGAAAAATGACTGTTGAAAGGAGAAACTCCCTTTTAAAAGGCAGAAAGCTCTGCAGAGCCGGGCACAAACACACCTTTATATTTACATCCAGATTTCACAAGATCGTAATTCAACTAGACACAATATTTGGAGTGAAACCAATCAAAACAATAATTTAATAAATCCTCCAAGTCACTCCCCAAATTTCAACTGTCTCTCTTTTTCTAAGCCGTGCAGCTCTCTTGCTCGATTCTTGAGCTCCTCGGCTTTCTTATCATCCTTCGCTGTCCCATCCCCAAGTCTGTACATCCGGCTCGCGTTGGCACAGCCCCACACATGTCCCAGGTCACAAGCCCTGTTTGCAAACTTCAGAGCGAGCTTCATGTCTGGAGACAGCCCTTTTGAATTGCCCTCTATGAACATGGCACTGAGGTTGAAGCAGGACGGGGCAAAGCCCCCGTCGCAGGCCTTCTCATAGTACTGTCGCGCTGTGGCGGCGTCAGGGCCGCCTTCCATTGCTCTTCCATCATGGGCCAAGAGACCAACGTTGTGGCAGGCATCTAGAGATTTCTTTCCTCCAGCATTGCAGGAACGCACAAAGCAGGAGTAGGCTGTTTTCAGACACTCCGTGACTCCACCTGGTGGAAAGATCAGAAAGACAAGTTCAGAGTTGATTCACCTTCTACTGAGAAGTAGTGTAAAAACTATTAAAGTTTCCCTGAAAGGATCACAAGAACTAAACTAATGCCAATTTCCTCTGAACAGAAGTTGGCAACTATAAACCAACTGTTAGGTAATTTAGCCTCCAGGCAGCAATGATCGCACATTGTACTCTCTACACATATAAACGGCAAAAAGTGTAAATTAATGACATTCTTTTCACATCATTATTGCACAAATTTGACTTGACTTTGCAATTTTCAGTCTCAAAAAATAAATACACTGAAAAAATAACTCAATAGTGTCTGGGGAGGAGCACACACATTGCATGCTCAGTTGTCTCATGAAAGCATAATTTCAAACCAGGCTCTTTAACTTACATTTTTAAGATTAAAACTTACTGTTTTAAGTTTGCATGTTCTCCCTGTGCCAGGGCTTTCATGAGATATTCTAGCTTCCTCCCACAATCCAAAACTATCAATAAAGGTTTGATTACTGTAATTTGGCAATAAGTGTGTTTGTGTGTTCTGTCAATGTTGTAGCTGTATGACAGATGATTGGTGACCTGCCAACCATGTAACCTGCTCGTTGTCTGCTGTTGGCGAGGATTAACTTAATAATTTGAATAAAGTGAGTATAAGAAATGGACAACTCGATAAAGTGACATGAAGTCATTGTACATCGAAAACCATAGTACAGCCAGTTTTAAGGGTGACAGTAGACTTACAAAAAAGGAGTTCAAAATGTTTTAGGGGACTCAGAACAGAAGTGAAAATGACACGAGAACCTGTAACAATGACAAATTACTGCACCCATAACTCTGTTCAAAACCCATTTGAGAATTACAGCCGGACTGAAAATAACTATTTACTACAACTTCTCCAGAGCCTGACACTAATAGCTATTTTAGAAACACAATCTTTAGTAAGTGTTATGTTAGTTATGTTTTCATGTTGAAAACAATATTTGGAAATTTGGATCCAAACTTTTCAGCTTCTAAAAGTTCTTTCCAACCTGGGTTTCAGAAACTTACCGTGAGTGCACCAAAGCTGACAGAGGCTGCCTGTTCTAAAGCCATCAAAATACAACTGTCTGTGTTTTAATCAATCTGAGACTGGAGCTAGAGCCATGGTGTTTGTAATTGACACCAAGGGAAAAGGGTTGGGAACAAACAATTGGCAGGACTAAAGATGAAATACAGAAATTGAACAAAATAATCAAGTGAACTAAACCAGATGGCATGGTGCTGATGTCTGACTTGAGGCACACGTTGCAAAAAGTAATATGAACAGCTTTGAAATGCAAAACAACAGAAAACCACTGAAATACTAATAAGCTACAACTTCAGCATGTTTAATTGGTGCACATCTTTTTTTTGTTTTTACAGAGGGTAAATAAATTTAGTCAACCTTTGCCCGTGACATGGTAAGCTCCAATTTTATAGCAGCTCTCTCCAAATCCATAGGTTTCACAGTTGTGTCTGAGCACTTCTGCTGCAGATTCGTGGTTTTTCTTCACACCTTCCAGGTAGTCAGCAAGCCTTTGACACCCTGTAGAGAACATGTCAGGGAGGGTCAGACAAAGCAGATCTGCAGTAGGTATATGAGCACAGGTTATTCATTCACGCTGCTGCCAGCTTTTACCTTCAGGGTCCTTTTCTTTGTAGCACTGGAAGCTGTATTCCACCCCCAGGTTGTCCAGGAACTGCTTCACTTCTTTCTCGTCGTTAAAGTTAATCAGTCCAGCCATGTCTCTTCTGTCGTTTCAAATCCACAATGTAAAACACGTGTTGAAGGCTGGACTCCCTTCATTCACGAAGGCTTGACCTTGGCGATGGAGTCTAGAAGCCGATGTTACAAAAGCTGCTCCAGGACAAGTAAATAAACTTCCGTCACTCACCGCGAAGTCAATAAAAAAAAAAAGGTCGCGCTCATGTAAGCGTAATCCCTTTCAAAGACACAAGGACGTGGTCACGCTTGTCCACTACTTATGCTGTATTGGTGTCTTCCTTGCTTTGTAACCTCCCCTGCAGGCTTCCGTAGCCCCGCCCACTTCACAAACTACTTCCTGTGTTGTGACCTTTGTTTACTGTCTGTCTGGTCGCTCCGATTTAAAAAAAAAAAAAAAAACATTTCGCTCAGTTTTTTTTTCTCTCTCGGATTTTCAGCCGCCGCTGCTGCAGGTCGACATGAATTCCAGGGTAGATCGCCACTGTCGAGGTTTCCGCACAGAGGCAACACCTCCACGGAGGCGACAACAAGTGAGCTAGCCCGCTGCTAGCAGCCGTCGAGTTTCGCTCGCCCTCCGCGTCCTCTTGTTTTTTGTTTTGTTTTGTTTTGTTTTGTTTTGTTTCGTTTTGGGCGGAACGCCGATAAGGATCATTTCAGCGTGTCCGCAGCGGGTCACCACTGCCAGCGGATAAAGAGGGGCGCGACGCCAACGTCCGTGCTGGAGATTTGCACACCTGCTCCCGTCGCATCGATTAAAACTTGGAAACCTCAGCCATGGCGTACAATTTCATCAACACGGTAAGTTTCACTTCGTGGGCTTTGCTTAGTTCGCCCGGCGTCTGCAGAAATCCCCAGCAGTCAGCTCAAGCCAACGCGCTGCTTTTGTCTCCAGGACGATGCGTCTCCGGAGTCGCTGACAGACCTGTGCCTGACTTGCGTGAGCCAGAACCTGGAGTGTTTCTGCGTGAAGCGCCCCGACGGCTCCCTGTGCTTCAGGGAGGCTGTGCTCTTCCCCCAGGAGCTGGCAGACCAGCTGCTGGCCAAGATGGCAACTGAAGGTAAAGCCTTGAAGTGGGTTTGCGTCGCGTGCTGGTGTCTGGAGAAGCAAGCGTGTGGTCTGAGGTTTGCGGGTTCGAATCCCCATGCTGTCCGTGAGCAAGGCCCCTGACTCCCCAAGCAGCTCCCTGCACTGCGGCATCCCTCTGCTCCTAGGATGGACTGTTGAGGTGAACAGTGGAATTGGTTGAGTGCAAGATGATCAATAAGGGGCCTAACATGGTGATGGAAATACAGGCATTAATTTCTGAAAGGCACACAGCACTAATCAGTGAGCAGTGTTATCTGACATACCATTAATAAACTCTAAAACTACCAAATCCAGCAGCAGGAAAAAAATATCAGCTGTAAGAAGGCTCTTTTTTTAATGAGTCCCCAAAAGGTGATTCAGTAGTGGGCTATATATAGATGAGAGGAGCTGCACCTTGTCCGACACATGTCTTCATACTTAGTACTGTTCTGCAGAAGCTCAGGCTCCTTTTTGCTGTTTTGTCGTGAATTTTAAACTGTCAGAATGTTATTCCAAAGGGATTTCAGGATATTCACTTCAGTTCTACTCAGAGTTGTTGCCTAGAGGTTAGAGAAGTGTATTTGGATTCTTACTATCATTACTTCAGTTCTCACAACACTGTGGGCCCCTGCTGCCCGCCGCTCCTAGTAATAGGGTGAGTCAAATGCAGAGAATTAAAGAATGTCACTCTGGGATTAATAACACTGAGTTCTGCACTGAGTTCAGAACAGTGACACTCTTTACAAGATGCCGTCTTTGTTTTTGAGGCCGCTGTTGTCCGTCATCATCTGCTGTGCTATGGTGAAGGTGTTCTATGAGTCTGTGGTAGTGAGGGCAACCCTGTGTGGGGCAGCAGGCGGAGGGCGGCCGACACCAACAGGCTCAACAGACTCGTCAGAAAGGCCAGTGATGGGATGTGGGTGGAGGTGGTCTCGGGGGGGGGGGGGGGGGGGGGGATCGGGATCTGGTCCAAACTGAGCTCCATCCTGAACCATGTCTCTTCACCCCTTCATGAAGTCCTGGTCAACAGCAGTAGAACCTTGAGCAACAGGCTCTCATTACACTGTCACAAAATTATTTAATTCCTTTATTAGAGATCTTCTCTTATTTTATTGTACTCTTTCATTTATACAGAAATGACGCACATACGTCTACTCTCTCAAAACTGTCCTCGCTGTGTCTGATAAGCAGGGGATGTGCTGGGCCAAGGTTGGGCTGGTTAATGCTTGCACCTGCAGACTGTGACAATATGTTCACACACACGTAAACATACAGTTCTTTTGATACTTATCCAGACTGGCTATAAAAGCCTACCCCCTTCTCTCCAGCCTTTGGAATTCTCTGTGTTACTCTCTGCAAAACACAGACTCTGCGGATACCTCCCTATTGCATTGCAATCAAACTTGTGCAGAATTCATTGACCATGGTATCCTGACATTTTCTGTTCGTTTGCCTCCATGACACCAGCAAAGTGCTGTGCAGAGCGCCTCAGGAGACCCTTCATTCCTGTGGCTAATTGACTGTTTAACTCTTCTTTGTAAATTGTGTTTATTGTGTTTTTCTGTTCATTTCATTCTTTTGTGCTTATATTAGTCACTGCTTAGCTTGGTCCTGTGTATATTCATATTTAATTATTTAATGTAGCTTATCTTTGCCTTGCTGATATTTTTTATCTTGTTTTCTACTTATTCTGTGTGGAGTTATGTGACAGTAACTTCCCTCTGGGATGAAAGTATTTCTGTTCTATTTTATAGCACTAATATTGCATATGGCCTAGCCATCTGATTGCATTTTCACAGCAAAAACCAAGCAATCCAATATAATCAAGCATGGACAATTGTGGAGAAGAAAAGCTCTCTTTTAATAAGATGGAACCTTTTCAGAACCAGGCTCAGGCATTTTTCTGGTGCACCAGTTGGAGTTGAGGGAATAGTGAATGAGAAAAAAGTAGGGCAGAGCTAGAGAGCAACAACTCCCAGCTCCACTGTCAGATCCTGCAGTAAGGTTCAGAGAGGGCAGAGACACCATGTTAATTATATGTAATGGTGATATATGGCTGCATTAATGAGGAGAGGAGCTCAGTGCGTTGATGGTCTCCCGGGAGTGTGGAGCTCTAGCACTTATTGAAACACATGTTATTTGTAAGTTTTAATTCTGATCATTGATGTCGAGACTGTCTTGGTCTCGATGTGTCACATGATCCATGAGAGCAGCTTAAAATTATGCACAGGTCCGTGTGGTTGCAACCGTTCTGACAAACCATGTAGAGCTTCAGAAGTAAAATCAGTCCTTCAAGAACATGCATCCATTAAAGGTACTTCATGTTTGTACACTGTCCTTGAGTGTTTTGAAAGAGCTTTATTAATAGTATGGCTGTTGTTGCACGACTCGCACCAGCATGAACCCCCTGCTTTTCAAATAATTTCCCTCTGGGATTAGCAAAGTATTTCTATTCCTTTCTATTCTTCAGGTAAATACCCTGCTGCACCAACAGGCACCAGTGTTTTCATATTGAAAAGCGACACTCATGCACACATGTCTGTGTTGTCACGTAAATCAGTCCAGGATTGAAGTGAACAAAGACAGCATTTTGCTCCTTCCTGCTCTGATGTTTGAAGTTTGGTTTGTTTTTTTAATCTCAATAGAAATAAACTGTAGAAAGAGGAAATAAAGCTGTTGGAGCCTGTATGAAGGTGCACTTGTGTCAAGTGTGGAAACTTCAAAAGCAATACATTTATTGAAACAGTAAAAATATTTCAAACAGGCAAAATGAAGTTTAAATCAGGGAAACTGAATGGAGTCACATGAGTATTGTAACATTGGTTGTCCTAAGGCTAAACATGGGACTGGTGACTTTCTACATACATCCATGTTTCTGATTTAGCCTCCAGAAAGTACCAGGAAAAAGAAGTTGAGAACATTTAATGACCACTGACAATAGTTATTTTGTCCTCAGGTCTCCTGAACGACAGCACTGTGGGTGTGTTTCGGAACTGTGAATACCTGCGACTGAGACGAGCCTGCATCCGTACGGCTCGGATCTCTGCGGAGGCCTTTCAGAAAGCCTTGTGCCCTCACAGACTGCTGGAGCTCGATGCTTCAAGGGTCAATGCAGACCTGACTATTCCTGATATTCTCCAGGGCCTGGCCACCAACAGGCACTGTCAGGTAAAGCCAGAGTGTGTGTCAAGTTGTGTTACTTAACTACCTCTCCACACTGAATATTAAAAATAAAGTTGTATTTTTCTCTCGGTTCTTTTCACAGAAGTCTCTCCAGCGACTTTTCCTCACAGGCCTCACCATGTCTTCTCTAGAGGAACCAATCTGGTATCGCTTCAGCTCTCTCCAGGGCCTGCGCTCACTCTCCCTAGCTAACGTAGACTTCTATCACTCCGGCTTAGTCGATGTGTGTTCCTTGCCTCGGCTGGAGAGCCTCGATCTCTCAAACACCTCAATTACCAACCTGACTCCTCTGCTGGGTCTGAAGGAACGGCTACGTTCTCTCACGCTCTACCAAATCAAAAGGCTGGAAATGAGCACCTCTCAGATTCTGGAAATCCTCGGCCAGTTCAACGTGTTGCAGGTAAATGGAAAATAAAAACTGTGAATGTTGTGTATCTATTGGCTAAATCAAATTTCCATGTCAATGTCAACCTGTGTAATTTCACAAACCGTGCTTGTTTGTTGTTGTGGTAATTGTGAAAACCATGTTTTCCGCAGCACCTGGACATCAGTGACGATAAGCAGTTCACCTCTGATGTGGCTCGGCAACTGCTGGAGCAGACGGGGATCCTGCCTGCGCTCATTTCTCTTGATGTGTCGGGGAGGAAGCAGGTGTGTTTAGACTGTTATGACTCAAGTCATTTTAAGGCAACTTTCAAATAAAGTGCCAAGATTTTACAGTTTTTTGTTGTTTTTTTCTTTGTGGAAATCATAGGTGACAGATGCAGCTGTTAAAGCCTTTGTTGATGAAAGACCAGGGATGGCCTTTGTGGGGCTTCTGGCTACAGATGCTGGCTTCTCAGACTTTCTCTCTGGAGAAGGAAATCTAAAAGTAGGTACAAATAAGCAAAAGTAATCTGAGCGAAGTGATTAGACACAGAGACATTTGAACTGTCCTATGTTTACTAACAGGTAGCAGGAGAAGCGAATGAGACTCAGATCTGTGAGGCTCTGCGACGCTACAGTGAGAGAGAAGGTTTTGTCCGAGAAGCCCTGTTTCATCTGTTCAGCCTGACCCATGTCATGGAGAAACCAAGGCACGATATCCTAAAGGTAAACACTCAACAAACATTTTGTTTCTCTTACGTTATCTCTATTTTTATGGTCAGTGATAAGAGACACATCTACGACTGCCCTCCTTAAAAACAAACCTCAGATAGTTAAATATAAATAACAGCAAAATACAAAATTTCATAAATCTTTGTTCTCATCAAATCATACGATCAGGTGTTGAGACTGATTTATTTTCTAATTTTGATTATAGTTATAAAAAGTGAAAAAGTTAAAACAGGGTCTTGTTTAAGTGTGCAGCTTTTCTGGAGATGATTTCTGATTTGAGATTAAAGTGGTTCGGCAGTCCTGAGCATTTGTCGCCATAATCTTACTGAAATATCTGAATTACCGGCAGAGCCAGTTAAGCACTGGGACTCCTGTGAAGCCGTGCTGCTGGGCTGGATTCACTAAATGATTTAAGATTATTGTCTTCCTGAAAGACAGTGGCCTTACCTCAAAGAGACATTATCTGGACAAGAGCAGATTTTATCTGCTGAGATTTCTTTGAAATGTACTTTTGCCTTTGATGGTGTTTTTCGGATGTGTAAGCTGCCCACGTCACGGGCAGTAATGCTACTCAATGGCCACAGAAGAGTTGTACATTTTGTCTCATGTCATTTCAAGTGAGCTATGGCTGTTATAGCATTTTTTTCCCCAGCATGTTTTCTGGAAGTGTCCCTGAGTATCATGTAGCGATACCCAATAGGACAGTTATTCTCAACCTGGGGGTCACCAAACATTCACAGGGGGTCTTGAACCCTCTTGATCTTAAGGGGTATAACATGTTTTTGTCTTAAAAATTGGTGACTCTGCGTTTAATTCATTTGGCACAGAATAGCTTTGCAATAAAAATCTAAGCAGCAAGCTAAAGAGAAAGATGAATTGGTCAAAGAGAAAAGAGCCTATGAAGAGAGTCGCACAGAAGCAAAGGACAAACTTGGAGCCAAATGCATCTACTGCCGTGAACAACTGGGGAGTGAAAGTCTAAAACTGTGCAAGCTGAGGCTGCACAAGTCCACCAAACACCCAGAGGCGATGCGTAACCCCAAAATAGTTTATCTTCAGAAAGAGGAACTCGTTACAGAATATAACAAACCAGTTTTATTTCACATGTAGTGTATTATGAAGTTTGTTTAACCTTTTTTTGTGATTGTACAGGGCATTGTGGAGCAGAGCAGAGGTTCACAATGGTGATAATTTGGGTTCTCTAATGTTTTGATGCTGTTAAGTCTTAACAGGTCAAAGTTAATCAGAATGGAGTCTTGTCCTTTGGCAACGTCAGATTTCTTCTCATCCTCCCAATCTTTCGAGGATATTATACACTGTAAATAGTGAGACCTTCACGTTTCTGGATTTTACATCAACAATCCGCTGAAGTGTTCCCAGCAATTGCCACACGCCGTTTGTCCCAGATTGGTGGTCCTCTGTGTGTGTGTTGGTCGCTGAAACGTCTAATATGCTGTCAAATTCAAAACCAGCCGATATTTTATTCCCCGTTTGGGGCCAACATCTCAGTCTCAACATCTGAGTATGTTGTCTGTGTTATATTGGGCTCGCGAGATTTACATGTCATATCTGTTTTCATTTATTCAACTCAACTTTAATTATATTGCACTTTATAAACAGCAGCAGCTGAAAGAAAGCGTTGCACATAAATAGACATAAAAGCCTAAAAATTAAAAAAAAAGGTTGCAAACAATCAAAAACATTGAACCTTTGCATATTTCGAGAACCACATCAGTTTTCTGTAATGCTCGATGTATTTAAATTTTCCTTATTTTTTGTATTTTTCAGCTGGTTGTTGTGGGTATGAAGAATCATCCAGCCACTCTGAATGTACAGCTGGCCGGCAGCGCGTGTGTGTTCAACCTGACAAAGCAGGATTTGGCGGCAGGGATGCCCGTCCGATTGCTGAGTACCGTCACTCAGCTTCTACTAGAGGCCATGAAGACTTTCCCCAACCACCAGCAGGTAGCTTTCTGTGGCTCCTTCCAGTCTGAAAACAAAGGAAGAAGAAAAAGGCACTCATGTGAAACAGTTTGTCTGCACAGGAAACCCATAAGAGGCATGACCCAAGTCACAAATTTAACCCTTTGTCATATTTTTAAGACCTTAAGAATAAAAAAATACCTCAGTAACATGTGAAGCTGTACCATTTTCACTGACTTTCTGAGTGTCCATACCAATGCCTACAGTGACCTTCTGAAGTTTGATATGAAATAAAAATAAAACCCTTTTAACCATGTACTAAAAACTGAACCAATTTTTAAAACAGCTGTAATTTGATAGTTCTAAAATCAAACTGCATATCTTACAAGCAGTGGAGAGCAAAATGGAATTAGTTTAATACAAAAAAATATCAGATTTTTCTTTATATTGTCCACATGTAAGTTTGCATGAGAACATAACAGATCCCATAAAAATCCAAAGTATTTCAGTCCCTACTGATGATGTGTTGTTGCAATAGAATAAAGTTTAATCTCGGTCTCAAGGACTGAGCCACTTATTGATAGGAGTCTGCAGCCTTTAGAGGGCAGTGTGTCCAAAACTAAACATCCAAAGAAAGAACTTGTACAACCAGAAAATGTTCATGGAAAACCCAAGAAGCAGCTTCATTTTTTTTTTTGTTTTGTTTTGTTTTGTTTTAATGGACCCCCCCCCCCCCTCCAAAAAACGAAAACAAAGTGCAGTTTCTATCCATCTCAATCCAAACCTATTGTTACCTTTGCTTTAAAGAAATCCAGGAGTTCGGGATGAGAACTCAAGGTGTAAAGAAAAGACTGTCATACTGTATGAATATGGTTCAGTGCAGTCAGTACATGCAATGTTTTTATAGTAGATTTAATAACGTGAGATGAAACACGTCTGATATATTTCTTTACTGAGCGCCACTGCAGTCAGTTGTTGATGAAGTTGAATGCTGATGCCAGTTTGTCTTTGCTTTTATAGCTGCAGAAGAACTGCCTGTTGTCTCTGTGCAGCGATCGAATCCTACAAGAGGTCCCATTCAACAGGTGATTAAAAACCTCTGCCGCAACGGCTGTGTGTGTTTCAGGCTGGTTGGACATCGCGTCCTGCATCGACTTTTAAAAATGCTTAAAGACCAAAACTGTAAATGAGCTTCTTTCGCATCTGTAAATCAGGAAATTTGTAAAATATTCCATGACTGACTATTTCAGAAATTCTGTCTTTGACAGAAGATGTCACATCACAGCAAACGCTTTGCTGCACTTTTCTTTTTAAAGGTTCGAAGCCGCTAAGCTGGTGATGCAGTGGCTCTGCAACCATGAAGACCAGAACATGCAGAGGATGGCGGTTGCAATCATCTCCATACTGGCTGCGAAGGTAGATTTTTATATCTCTGATATAAAAATGTTTCGTGTTTTTCTTGAAATACACTGTATGCACTGTTAATGTTGGACACCAGCAGCGCCTGGCTTCAGGGAGTTGCTCTGCGCTGCCGGAGTGAACAGCTCCGCGGAGGGACTGAGCTCTGTACGCTGGAAGCCTTCACCAGTCACACATTTAACCAGGTGTTTTAGTTACGTGTTCCACTAATTGATAGGGTGAAATCAGTGACTCAACTTGCAGTGTTTGATCACATGCATTTGTGCATTTATTAGTCAGCTGGTCTATTTATAGGATTGACGTTTTTTTATGCACTTTTTATACTTTTGACTTCCACATTCATGTCTGTCTGAGTATTTTTTTTTCGTTGCCCATTTTAAGAAATTCTATAATAAATATTTTTTAATGAAACATGCCTTAGATTGTAAAATGACTCTCAATGAATTGTCGAGTGAAACTTTTTAACATCTGTGTTCCAGGAAGCATCTTGGTTTGATAGATCCCAAAGGATGTTAACAATTGTATCTTCAGTCTTGACTGTATTTTCACTGACATTGTGCTTAGACAAAATAATAACCCACGTCTCCATAATTAATGTTTCACTCATGTTTCTGAAGTTTTCAACCTTGGCTTTACCTTTGACACAAATCAAGCCTCTTGGCAGTTCCACTGACCTTTCCCAGTCTGCCTTTAACCACCTACAGTGCAGGTGGTTAATAACTGGTGGTTAATAACTGATAATAACTCATATAACGTGTAGGTCCTACACGTTATGAGTCTCAGAACAACACCACACTGAAGTGATTTTTATTGGCCAAGCCAGATCACAAAATGACGACTGTAAAGCGCTCCTCGCTGGCAGCTGAAATGAATTCATTTTGAACGCTGTGTCACAGAGTCACACCAAACCGATCTAACGTGGCATTTTTCCTCATTTTCCGTTAAACTGGCTCCTGGCCAAACCATGTTTGCAATTCAGAATCCTGCAGTGATCTTCAGAACTCGTCCTGCTCAGTTTATAGTCGGCCTAAACCGTCGGTTTATTACTGCTACACACACCCATTGACCAGTCCCTCCAGGAAGCTGGTTTATTTTAATTATTTGCTGTAATTGCAGTGTCCATGAAGTCTGTGTGGCCTTGCAGCTTTATCTCCGCAACTTGATATAATTGCAAGTTTGCACAGAATTCAGGGAGATTGTTTGAATTTAAATTAGCTGCAATCGCAACTTCCTTTTAGGAACTGATTAGTGTGTCCATGTAACGTCAGCACAGTGGGGTTTTGCTCCCAAACTCTGCAGATCCCTTAGAAATCACATCATGAATAGAACTAAAACCTTACATTAAAATAAACAAATCAGTTTGATCCCATGTTTGGATTTGGAACTTTCTTTTTTTTTTTACTTATTTACTGTCTCGATTTTTTTTTTTTTTAAATATTGTCCAAGAACTTTTTTCTGAATTCACATGTGTTCCTCTGATGTGAAACGACCTTGAGTGTCTGAGAAGCTTCCTCTAAATGACGTGTGTTGTGAACTGTTGTTATCCTTCGAAGAGCCTCTTTTGCTTTTCTTGTCCATTTCGTTGCTTCGGCTCCGCAAACTTCCTCTGTGTAGGATCGATAAAAACCTTCTGACACCTCGCTAAACTAATGGCCTAACTTCCTTTCTGACCAAAATGATTGTTTGTTTGTTTGTACGGAGCCGGCTGGTGCTGGCTGCGTCGTTCCTTGATGGATCACCTCATGTTGTTTTTCCACCTCAGTATAATATCTTATGTCCAGATTGAGACTTGAGCTGTTTTATTAAAGTTAAATCACAAGACAATCGTATTTTTAAATCTCACAAAATCTTTTTTTTTTTTTTTTTTATAAACTTGACGTTATGCTGTGCTGTCCGCTTACAAGGACAACGATCTTTGCCTGGCTTTGCAGTTATTGTAAAATGTGTTTGTGTGTGTGTGTGTGTTTCAGTTATCTACAGAGCAGACAGCCCAGCTCGGAGCAGAGCTGTTCATTGTGAAGGTACGTTTCTCATCGAGGCTGAATTCCCTCAGCTTTTACTTGTTTACTAGGACGGGGGAAAAAAAAGGTGAATTTTTCATTTCAAATTTTGTCTTCCTTCCCCGCAGCAACTGCTCCACATCGTGCGTCAGAAAGCGACTCAGGGCGTGGTGGACGCCACCCTGAAATTTACCCTGAGCGCACTCTGGAACCTCACCGATGAATCACCGACGACCTGCCAGCATTTCATTGAGAACCAGGGTCTGGACCTGTTCATTAAAGTTCTGGAGGTAAACAGGAAATTTCAACATGCAGATAAATATTCAGCACCGCAGAGAGAACAGCTTGAAGCGCGTTTCTATAGGAGTTAATCATCACACTTAATCATGCGTTCCTCGATGTAAGTACATGTGCCTGTGGGGCAGGCTGACTCACTCTTGTTCATACCCCCTCCCCTACAGTCGTTCCCCACCGACTCTTCTATTCAGCAAAAGGTTCTCGGCCTTCTGGTGAGTTTACTGCCCTTTTATTAGCGCTCACACAGCACGGAGTTGGATGCAGTGATGCACATCTAAGACGTTGTCGTCGCCTCTTCGTCTTTTGTCTGGCAGAACAACATAGCGGAGGTGAGGGAGCTGCACGGGGAGCTGATGGTGCAGGGATTTCTGGACCACATCTGCCCCCTGCTGCACAGCCCCGACGTGGAAGTGAGCTACTTCGCCGCAGGCATCCTGGCTCACCTCATGTCTCGAGGGAAGGAGGCCTGGGTGCTCAGCCCTAATCTCTGGTCCTTGCTGCTGGAGCAGCTGGTGAGAACCTTTATGTAAAGGCAGACCTTCCAGTTTGCAGGAGACACGGGGTGTTGATATTTCTTAGCCTGATATGCGTTTGATTTGTTTTTAGCACGATGTCATAATGAAGTGGCCGCTGCCCGACTGCGAAATGGTGGCTTACAGGTGAGATCCAGCTTCCATCTGTTAGTTTATTCATCCATTTCTCTATAAATACTTTATCAGGGGCACATTTGCAAAGCTGGACAGGATCCCAGCTGACCGTGAAAAAGCTCGCGTACGCTCGACGGATAACTCGGACTTTAAATTTTGTGTAGCTGGAGTCTTGTGTTTCTGTGTTTGTGGCACTTCTTTCTTTGGGGTGTTGAAGGAGTACCGTACTTAAAACAAACACAAGCAAACCCCACAGAGAAGCCCCTGTCCAGTATTTAAACCTTGACCTTCTTTTCTGCGAAGCAATTCAACATTTCATATGTAATTGTTTATATCGAGTGACTCAGGACAAAACCTGTTTTCCATGGAAAAAATAACTGTGCCTGACATGCTCACTGCTTAAAAAAAAAAAGAAGAAGAAAAAAACTATGGCATACCTTAAAATGAACTTGTCAGTGCGACCTTTAACCTTCTAACCATTCCACATTAGTTTATCACAGCGGAAATTAACAGAATGAAGCTGTATTCAAAATGTGGATTTCAAGACGTCACACAGCGTCAGAACAGCTCAGCGTCAATGCCATTGTTTCTCTTCCGTCAGGTCATTTAACCCCTTCTTTCCTCTGCTGGAGTGCTTTCACACCCCCGGGGTGCAGCTGTGGGCTGCCTGGGCCATGCAACACGTCTGCAGCAAGAACGGTGAGTGCTACATGTAGAAACCCAGACATCTGCATGCAGTTTGATTTCAGTACCAGCAGCATCGATCTGTCTGTTTTGAAGCATTGACATTTCTTTTCTTTTTTTTTTTTTTTTTTGCACATTTAAATCTGCAGTTCCCTGATCCAGTTTCACTTATTTTGCATTAAATATAACGCAGACATCTTATGGCGCTTTTCCATCCAGTTAAAATGCAGAAAGAGGCTCAGCAACCCCACATGAGTCAGGATCAAAAGGGGCAACAAAGATCTTCCTTTACCAGGAAGAAGCCTCTAACAGATGCTGCACTGCACGCAGTTAATTTTAACCACAACTGAATATTGATGCTTTTCTTCCCAGGTGCAGCACAAGCTGGGTGGCTGAGGGGGAAAAAAAAATCTCTGAAAATTTGGTCATCTTTCAGTATTTTATTCTCTACGTCATTTTAAAAAAGTACATTTTCATCATTTCAGTACAGTATTTGTTATTATCACATTTATGGTGAAAAAAGCCTCAAATTCAACAGAACAAAGGTATTTTGGACTAAGTAATAAAAAAATAAATGTAAAATAAGACAGCCTCATTGTTTTGGTATATATTTCTTTTCCATTTGTTTATTCTGAGACTACCTACAGTGAGAGTGTGTGTGTTTGTGTGTCTGTGTGTGTCTGCGCACATTGCTGAAAAAGCATATTTTAATATGCCTTTTAAAATCCTGGTATTGGGTTCTTTCAAACACAAATATTCAAATTGTTTTGCAACTTCTCTTTTGTAATTAGTTCCACCGTGGTGAAATCCTGATTGTTCCAACAACAGTACAGATTTATAGAAAACACCTAAATCTAAAAATATGTGTCCAGTATAGGAAAAAATTCTGAATAATCTAAAGTAAGATATGAAAGCCCTGCAAATATGGTGCAGGACTTCATTTATGTGTTCAATATAGGGGACGAAATGTAAATATTATGTTAGTGCTATTCGTCTCTCCACAAACTGTTTACCTGCTCACCAGGCCTCTGCTTTCTTTTGCTCAGCTCCTCGCTATTGCAGCATGCTGTTGGAGGAGGGCGGCCTGCAACAGCTGGAGCACATTCACACACACCCACAGACCCACAAAGACGTCAAGCTGCTGACGGAGAGCATCTTGGAGGGTCTGCAGCGCCACAGAGCTCGCACCGGCCAGCCAGCGAACGCGTACACAGGCCGCCACCCGCCGCCTCAGTAACCTCACAGGAGCGAAGAGGACACGCAGGGTAACGCATGAAACCAGCGCCTTTGTTCACAAACTGACTGTTGTTCAGCACGTAATTGTGTCCTATTTCTTTCTTCTTTTTTTTTTCTCCCTGCAGCAAAAGCAAAATCAAGAAGAGGATGATCAGCTGTGTCCCACAAAGTGGAAAACGCACAAAAATCCCTCAAGAATAAACAGGACAGACACATTGCAAACTTTTGCACACACTAACTTTATTTATTGGTTTTTTGTTTTATTTGCATTGTTTTGAACAATATTTTTTCTCTGTGTTGAATCTTATGTTTAAAAATGAAATGGGAAAAAAATGTACTTTTCTGTTGAGCTCAATGCGATCTTTATTATTGTCGCTCACTCTTGTCAGTTTGACATGGAGGTGACTTTTTTCTTTTTTTCTTTTTTTAAATACCAAAATCATGTCTGGGAACTCTTACAAATCTCAATCAGGACAGAAACCCCCTCTGGCAGCTTTGGCCGAGGGTGGACTCTAACCGCCGTTTGTTGCCGAGCGCCCTGGATGAATTGGTTGACTAGCTCATTACAAATACGCATGATGCCGCCGCGAGCTCAAGCATGCTGGAGTTTGTCTGAATGCTCGCTCTGTTCATTTTGGGAATGCCTGCTCGTTTGTTTCCCGCAGTGTTCTGTTCACTGAAACCCGCTCCTCCAGGTCCGCAGTACTACTGTAGCTCCCCATTTAGTTCTTTTATCAGCTAAACGCCTCTGAGTTGATGTGACGGGACACTTGCCACGGGTGTGCTCGGTCTGTTCAAACGTAACGGATATTAACCTAAATCATGAAGAAATTTACATCTCAGACCCCAGAGCACTTTTCTTCACTCTTTCTTCTTTCTTTTCGGGTGCAAGCATTGGGAAGTTCTGAATGACTTATCACTGGGGAAGCTGGGAGTACAATACACTAGAGTTTACACCAAAAGCGTCACTGTCAGCCGCCTCCGCTCAAGTCCACATGCTCTTTGGACTGGAGCGGCAGCGACGATGTGTAGTTATTGCAAATGTACAGATGAGTTGAGTCGCATCCATTTTTTTTGTTTTTCTTTGAGAAGGTAGTGTATATATCAGTATATTTGTTATGCTTCCCAGTCCATCCCTACGTCTTAAAACCAGAAGCAGCACCTCGGTGTGAGCATGCGTGTATGTACGTCTGTACAAGTAGCTGCATCTTAAAGAGTGTCTGTAAATTTAGGTAATGGGAGAGAAATAGTAACTACCGAGTTGGTGGATGAACCGGCTGCATGGAAATGAATTTATTGTTAATTACATTGGTCCTATTTCGGTTTGCTTTTCAGCTTATGTGATCATGAACTGAGAATGGAGGCGCAGTGTGGAAATCTTGTTTACAGAGAGACAGTAGAGACATTTTTCAGTATTAATGATTTTTTTTTTTTTCCTCAGTATTCTGTAATTACTGGTCATGTCACATTAGCGTCCTATAAGATGATATTTATCAAGGTATGCTTCTACTATCCAGAGATGTCACATAGTCTAATTAGGGCGACTTTCTGTGTGGGAGGGACCAACGTCACAGATATAGTTTTGTGCCAGAAGTCATAGCGGTAAGACTTTATTTTATTTTGAGGGCAAGTAAATTTGTAAAGATCAGAACACGTGGGAATACCCGCGTGTGTGTGTTTACAAATTGCTATCATGTAGTGGGCTTGTTTATGGTAATTGTGAGCGCTGCCAGTGAAGCGCCAGAATTACCATTTCATTTGCTCAAAGCCTTATTCTGTTTTTTAATGATGACGAGCTTCTTAGTCAGGCTCAAGGCTGAAAGTCGCTTTCAGAAAGGACAGAGAACGTATATCTGTCATTGCTTTTTTTCTTTTTCTTGATGACTTGGATTGTTTAATTCCTACACATCCCTCTAAATAATGGCCAGTTTAATTTTTTTAATAACAGTTTTAATTAATTGTGAATTAATTAAAATGTGATGAAAGATTTTTTTTTTTTTTTGAGGGGGGAGGGTGTTGTTTTCTAAAAGATACTTGCCTGCTATGACTGTGCCATGTTGCCCAGAATTGTTTTCAAGTTTGGAAATAAAGAATGTACATTGCCATAAGCCTTTTTTATGTTTTGTGAAGACTGCTCAGGTTCACATTTTTAAATTAGTTCAGAACCTGAATGGGATCTGCTTCGAATTAAACACGGAGCAACTAAACAAGGCACAGTGAAGTGAGAACCACAGGCGGTACTGCGGACCCTCAATCTAAACCTTTACGCTGCGTTCCAAATTATTATTTATGCAAATTATATTTTTGTCTGATTTTCCTAAATGGTTGATGCAGATGACAATCAGCATAATTTTCAAGTCATTAGCTGTCAAAATTTAATCCAAATGCTATTGAACAAACATTCCAACGAAAATATTTTTTTCAAAAATTAAAAAACTTAAAATGCATTGTTCCAAATGATTATGCACAACAGATTTTCAAGACATTTTCTAGTTTGTAAAGAACTGAAAATAGTCATTTGTTGAATTTACAGCTGGTCATATTTACTGAAATCAAAAGCTATTTCAATCAAAAACATCATAACAGGTCACGTTACATTTCAACATAGGACCCTGTATTTAATAGCAGCTTCACAATTCTTGCATCCATTGAACTTATGAGTTGATGGAGAGTTTCTGCTTGAATTTCTTTGCAGGATGTCAGAACAGCCTCCCAGAGCTGCTGTTTGGACGTGAACTGCCTCCCACTTCATAGATGTGTTGCTTGAGGACGCTCCTCAATAGTATTGAGGTCGGGGTAGGATGGGGGCCACACCATGAGTTTCTGTCCTTTTATGCCCATAGCAGCCTATGAAGCAGAGGTATTCCTCGCAGCAGGAGATGGTGCATTGTCGGCCATGAAGATGATTTTTGTTTCGGAAAGCACAGTTCTTGTTTTTGTACCATGGTAGAAAGTGGTCCGTCAGAAACTCAACATACTTTGCAGAAGTCATTTTCACACCTTCAGGGACCCTAAAGGGGCCGGCCGGCTCTCTCCCCATGATTCCGGCCCAAAACATGACTCCGCCTCCTTGCTGACGTTGTGGCCTTGTTGGAACATGGTGGCCTTACACCAACCATCCACTACTCCATCCATCTGGACCATCCAGGGTTGCACGGCATTCATCAGTGAAAAGGACTGTTTGAAAATTGGTCTTCATGTATTTCTGGGCCCACTGCATTGGTTAGGGGTGGTAGAATAGAAGGTTTATGCATAACTGCAAGAATCTGGAGGATCCTACACCTTGATGTTCGCGGGACTCCAGAGTCACCAGCAGCTTCAAATACACGTTTGCTGCTTCGTAATGGCATTTTAGCAGCTGCTGTCTTAATCCAATGTGTTTGTCTGGCAGAAACCTTTCTCATTTTGCCTTTATCTGCACAAATCTGTGTGTGCTCTGAATCAGCCACAAATCTCTTAATAATACGATGATCACGCTTAAGTTTTCGTGAAATATCTAAGGTTTTTATGTTCTCATATATCAGAACTAACTTTTCTTGCACCTTGAATGACACTCGCAGATCTCTCCATAATCGGGAGCCCATAAGTCCACGTTGGACAGGACATGTCCTCTTTTCAGGTCCTGTCTGAGGCGCTCAGGTGGGACTAAGCATGTTGTTAAATTAAGGATCTGCGTGAAACAGCACTGCTTCGAATCTGACCACTGCTGTGCAAAGCTCCAGTCAGCATAATGCTCATTAGCTTCTTAAACAGCCATGAAAAGTAGACATTTTCATGAATTAATGAAATTCCCCAGACCTGCATGGAAAGTGGACACGTCCAGTCAGCAGAGGTCGTGTAGTCGAACCAGATTTGATAATGTGAATTATATTAGCAATAATGTAGCTTTTATAACAGCCCCTCCTTTCATTCCGTGGTTCTGTGTTAAAGTCTGTCTGATACCACCGCTCAAACAGTGGACACATTTGAAGCTGAGATTACTGTTTTAATGGGAAAATGGTCCTCTTTGTAAATATGAGAGTCAAACCCCAGTGCAGTTTGGACTAACAGGACCCACTCCGCAGCTACATGTGTTTAAAGTTTGTTATCAAGGAAAGAAACAAATAACAAATCCTTTATTGTCTTTTTATACCATCACACTAATGAAAATCCACTCCTTTCAGTTTGGTCGTGTCGACTGCAGACAGCCGTCAGCTGACATTTTACCGGCTTTATTGACGTCGGCTGGGATGTACAAAGACAATCAGTGAATGTTAATTGTTCATTAGACGGAAGGTCAGGGAGAGTAGCCTGCTCCGGCGTGAGCATGGTGGATAAATCCAGCAGCGAATTCCAGTGTTTATTCTCCAGTGTACTGTGGAGGTCTCTTCTCGATGAAGGCTGCCATACCCTCCCGTCGGTCCCGGGTGGGAATAACCTGGAAAAAGAGGGTGAGCGAACATCAGTGACGCATCAGGCCAGAGGAAATAAAACACCTTATCCTCAACTACAGCAAGCAATTGCACCAGTAGGCGGGAATTTCTTACCCGAGCATAACAAATCCTCTCTATTGCCATTGCTGAACTGATGTCAACCTGAAGGGAAAAAAAGAGTCACTACTGGGGCAAACTGACATCAATGACTTGAAAAAGCAATGAAAAATGTGGATCACAGCGAACCTGAATGCCTCTGTTCACTGCTTCTTTAGCCATTCGCACAGCGATAGGAGCCTGGGAAACAGACAGGAAGATGCTGTTAGAATCACTAAAACTCCACAGATTACTGAAAACATAAACACAAACACCCTGACTGTGAAAAAAGTATAAAATAACTTCATAAATAAGCAAGCAGAATCAAAGCACTGATGTTTTAGAATGTTTTCTAAAATGAAAAGGTCCAAACAAGACAAACGGCTCTGGATGGACGTAACTATTGCCACATATCTGATGATGAACCGTCCATCATTTAATCTTCTACATGGCTTCATTCTGTTTAGGGTCACTGAGCGCAGCTCAGAGTGTACTCTGGACAGGTCAGTATGATAAATCAATCATTTATTCAAACTAAAACATATAAGCATTAACTGAGCCTAACTTCCGCAGTTTTCATGACTTAAAGTGATTAAACCAATAAATGATAACATTTCTGAATAAAAAGTAACTTTCTTTTCTTCTCCGCAACATAGAGAAGCAGCTGGCTGTCAGAGGAACCTGGACAACAATGAGGCTGTCACAAATATGTTCAAATCCTCATTCTAGAATGCAATCAGAAAGTTTCACATTGGATTCAGCTTCAACCTGAATGTGGCGCTAAGAAAAAAACTCAGTCGGAGAAGTGCGTGAAGGTCCAAAACAGCACCATGTGGAGAGCTGCTTTCGTCTTGTACCATACACTAATCCAAGTGATATTTCTTGGGCAAAGGCCAACAAGTGAAACATTACTGGAAGAAAAGGACAAACAAACATAACTGACACAAGCAACAAGTGTCAGAGATGCACCGCTGTCTTTCTCTGATGATCGTCCATGGAAATATGAAAGCCAGAGGATGCAAAGCGTCGGAACACAGGCCTCCAACATGAATGACAGGAGCATGATAGTGGTTTCTTTGTCTATAGAGCTAAAGGAAGCTTCTAGATCAAGGGGCCACACTCATTTTACACACCCAGCTTGATCTCAGCAAAAAGAACACACAAAAAGAAGCGGTCAAAATCCTGACATGATTTAATTAGTTTCGGAGAAAAGAAAAAATAATTTGTTCTAATTCCAAAGAGGCTCAATAATGCCTGATGTTCTAAATGTATATGGATAAGCATGAAGCCTTCAGTCTGACTCTGTGTTCGTATCGTCCTGGCGGTCTCCTTGAGCCTCACGGATACGGACCGATGGAGCAGAGCCTCGATAGCACTGGGGGCCGTTTTGAGAGGATAACAAATGGTGGAAGCGTTTGAAGAATGACTGTGTGACACCTCAAGGTCACTGGCAGCCTCGCAGATCACCGCTGCTTCTGGGAACCCTGGGAAAGCGGGTCCTGACTACACCGCCCAGCAAATCAACCCGGAGAAGACCACAACCCCAACCCAGGAGGCGCCAGAGGAAGAACCAAAGAAGAACGCCCGCAGCCAGGAGGAGCCCGCAAGAGGAAGGAGAAGCAACACAGGACCCCAGGCCGAGATCGAACCGTGCACCAAGCTCCTGAGTCAGGCAGGCAAGGCCCTCACCCGGACGTTGAGCCCACTGCGGTCCCAGGAGTCAGGGCCGGCCGCCCAACGTCTTCCCCTACCGCCATCCTCTAACCACTCTGAGGCTTTTCATAAAAAACCCTTCAGCTTTATAAAGCTGTGTGAGAATCTATGAGGTAAGGCAGATGTTTAATTATAGTCTGCATACGTATGTCAGTCAATCACAAAAGATTCGTCCTTCATCTTCCCAGAAGCCAAAATAACAATCACAGAAAGATTGAAATCGGCCAATTACTCCCTTATCCTATTTGGCTTTGAGTTAGTTGAAATTCCAGTCAATCACTCAGACCACACAAACTCAAACGCGCGCGTGTGTGTGTGTGTGTGTGTGTGTGTGTGTGTGTGTGTGTGTGTGTGTGTGTGTGTGTGTGTGTGTGTGTGTGTGTGTGTGTGTGTGTGTGTGTGTGTGCTATTTGTGGTCCATTTCTCCACTTGACTGCCACTCTGGCCCTGCTGACTGCGGGCATCTGAACTGGAGTGAAAGAAATGTGGAACGACAGAGGCCTGGAGAGAGAGGGAAGAGAGAAGGGAGAGAGAGAGGGGGAGAGAGGAGAGAGAGACAGAAAGAAAGCAAAAGGTGGGAAGGAAACACCAGGACTGGAGGAATATAAAAATAAAAGAGGCAGACAAGAAGCAGAAGAGCAGGGCTGCAGCACAGACGGACGGGAGAAAGCAGGGAAAAGGGTTAACAGAGCGGCTCAGCGCCTGGAGGAAGAGGGGGAGAGATGCATCACTATCTGAGCTGTACCAGAATGAAAAAAACTTTATTTGTATTCTGACCTGGGGCAGTATCTCCCTGGCCAGGCAGAGTGCCTCTCTGTAGGCAGCGTCTCCTGTCTGGTTCTGTTCCACAGCTCTGTTTGCGAGCCCCATCTCCAGAGCGGTCCGCCCGCTCACTCGTCTACCTGGTGACGGTCAGAGAGGCGGGTGATGCACAAGAAAGAAAAACAATACCTGGCTTGGCAGAAACCATTCTGCGCCGATATCAAGGTGTCAGCCTCTCTGTACCACCACCTGTGAAGATGAGCTCTTTGGCCAAAGTGATGCCCACCATCCGCGGCAGCCGCTGACTGCCCCCTGCAGGACAAACCATTCAAGGTCAACTCTCTGCAGCTGCTGTGTCAGTCTGCTCAGACTCCTGCTGCTGTGTGGGGTCATGCTTTGTGACCTTTGTTCATCTCACCTGCCCCTGGGATCAGTCCTCGTGTCGTCTCAATCAGACCCATCTGTGCCGAATGAGCTGAAACACACACACACACACACACACACACACACACACACACACACACACACACACACACACACACACACACACACACATAAGCATATGACTGTGCACAGTGCTTTAGCTGGTGGATATGTATTTATGGCTTTAAGGGACATTGCATTGACTTATATATATTGAGAAAAAACTCTTGCCTAATCCCAGCAACTCTGAAGACATGTTTTATAAAAATACCGGGATTTTATCTTGTGAAAACCCAAATGACCCCATGGTGAAAAGAGTCTTTACTGCACTTTATGAGAACAACATATTGACTGATGCTGTCGTCTGGTGGACTCGGTCCAAACTCAGCTGTAACCACCGCCACTTTCCAGACCACAACCTTAAATTAACCAAACAGTAACCACAGCATTACAGAGAAGCACGTCTTCACCTAAACATTTGTTGATTTTATGAGGACCTCCATTTTTGTCTCCGGGGTGACGTGGTCCCCCTTGGTTTATTGTGCAATCAGATTTAGTTAGGTCTCTACTGGCACAGGAGAACAAGGCCACACACACATGCACACACACACACACACACACACACACACACACACACACACACACACACACACACACACACACACACACACAGAGGACAGTTGAAGGTCTTGGCTGCTGAGTACCATGAAACCAGGCTGGGCGTAAAGTCTGACTGATGCTTCTGTCAGAGTATTAGATGCAAACACCTGCTCACCTCGCTCGCTCGTGCTCGACCAATCACAGAGTTGCCACGCTGAATAAAAAAGCTCATGTTTAGATTAGGCTGCATGAACAGCTGGGCGAGATGTGTCTGGCTTCAGAGGATGCCATTCTCCCCAAAGCATATCAATGGATCATAAACACTACAGGTAAAACATTAAGAATACTGACTCCTGGGAGAGAAGAAGAACTGTTTGCTTTGATGTTTTGATCTGAAAAAGCTTAAAATCTAAAGACATTCAAGACTGTACAGAATCACACTCATAACACTGTAGTATTTCTTACTTATGCTGGACTATCGTAACTCCCTGTTAAAGGTGCTGTAGGCAGGATTTGGCATCTCCGCCATCTTGCTTAGGGTTACCTAAGCAAGATGGCGATTTGACCCATCTAAGATGGCCATTTGAAACCCAGCACAGCCAATCCTGTCCTGTTTTCTCTGACATCACGCCCTTACGCAAGTTAAGCCCCTCCCACAAGAACGTGCGACGAACGCGCCTCGACCAATCACGGTTAGAGCCTCATGGGCTCTTCTGATTGGTCAAAGATACCTGGAGCTGTGGAGATTCCTTTTCAGCTCAGAACAGAGACAGATGGAAACGATGCGGCCTCACGGTAGTGCAATTATGCTACACTCCTAAAGGATTATCAATGGGTACTCTAACATTTAATCCAAATAAAACACAGAAAAATTAGCATTGACTAGCAAAATCCTGCCTACAGCACCTTTAAGCAGCACAAGAGATCATACTTGTCATGGAAAATCTAGAATAGATTTTTTTTAACAAATGAAGTGCGTAACAGCCTGGGTTTGTAGGGAGAGCTGTTAGTTCCATATCATTACCACCAGTCGACTAAGTTCTCAGAGTGCTGACTGAAGGTCCAGTGGTTTGAGCTGAGAGAGGTGAAGAGACTCCACTTCAAAAGATTAGTTCGGTACAGCTTACAGCTAGGGCTAGTCCAGAGTCAGTCTGGACCATCTTCTAGTTCAGATGATGGAGGTTAAGACTACAAAGAGGTTTTCTTACACACACACACACACACACACACACACACACACACACACCTCTCTGTACCTCCCTGCAGGATCTTTGACAGTGGAGCTGAATGTTTTCGATTTGCTTGTTGCTTTCTTTCTCGGACCTATCTTCTACTTTCTAACCAAAACTGATGCATCAGTCACCTCTCAGTTAAGCTCTTGATGGTTCCCTCCTCTTAAGAGCACAATCAAAAGATAAAAATCACTAAAAGAATTACACTTTCATATGCAAGGCTTTAACTGGATCGGTACCCTGACCGTGTATTTTTTTTTTTTAAATGAGCTGAATTGTGTTCTTTTCCTGCTCGACTTCTCAATCATTTTGCCGCTGATTGTTTGGCGCTGCCCCCGAGGAGTCCTGATCCGCAGGTTGAGAACCACGGCATTAATGGATCGTGACACAGTGAGAAGGATGAAAAGGCCCTAAGTGGAAGCTACGATTCACCACCGACCCCGTTCAGACTAAACGGCTGATCTGATATGACTGGATTGGTGACGGCTGTGAAGAGAACATGACATCCCTTTTCCAACCTCATTAACGTCACCTGAAGGAAGAAAGGAGACGCCACTCCAGAGCGGCGCAGACTGAAGAGGTCAGGGTTGATGGGCGAGGATTCAGAAGTGTCTCACCGGCAGTGCGAAGGTCGCAAGCCAAGGCGAGCTCCAGTCCGCCTCCCAGGGCGACTCCGTCAACTGCTGCCACGGTCGGCATCGGTAACATTGCTGTCAAGGCAGTCGGACAACGAGAGGAAAGTTCACTTCACTGCAGCATGAGCAACAGCAGTGTGAAGCAAACGAGTCAAATGGCTTCTTCGTCCATTCATCGATTGTGGTCCTTACCTATTTGAGTCATGAGGGATCGCAGGCTGTGAACAAACAGATCAGACTCACTGTTGTCCATGAGCGCTCTCTCTTTCAGGTCGGCCCCTTTGTAAAAACATGCACACACTCTCAGGAAACAGCAATCCTTCACACATTTTCTCATAAATACTTCTTGTTTATGTACTTCTCATTTCTGACATCAATTAGGCTATGTCTAAACCATTTATGACAACGAGAGATGAATGGACACAAACAGAAAGAAGAAATTGATTGGGAAAAAAGAAAAGTATTTCCTATCATGCCTTTACATGTCATTTTTGAGAACAAGTAACAAAAATTACATTTTTAAAAAAAAGGCCAAACTAATATTTTAGATGTAACCTATTGTTATGAAACCAAACATTTTAATCTAGAAGTTGCACAGAGTGCAAAACAAGGACAAATCAGAGACCATAAAAGAAGCCATCATGTGAAACCACGAGTGTGTGCAGCAGCTGTGGGCAAAATACGGAATTACCATAGCTAATAAATTACAATCTTCCATCAAGTAGATAACAAGTTGTCAGTAGCTCAGGTTCAGTAATGTCAACAGTAGTTGAAACAATATTTATTGACAAGACATGCGTGGTGTGAGAGCGAGAGTTTACAGTCTCAATACGGTGGCAGCTCCACTCAGAGTTCGAGCCTATGAGATATTAAATGTAAAAATTACAGAGGAGACATCGAGTTTAATTTTTTTCAATAAAAGAAGCTGCTGTTCATGATTTGTTCACTGGGGCTTTCACTGTTTCAATAACAGAGAAAGATGAAGTACAATCCTGACTGTGACCGCAGTCGAGGAATCAGAGGTGCAGCAGTACTTTTATCGCTGCAGAAATCATGGTCGCGTAGAAGCAGCTGGTTTTCTGCCAACATCAGTCTGAAGAAGAGCACTGCACAAGTCAAGAATTTACTTTTTTTTTTTTGCAGATTTGTCAAATAAACCACAAGCTTTAGTCACTTATTGTATTACTGGACATAGCATTAGAAAAAGGGCATGAGAATATGTAGAAGTAAGGGCTGGAAATGGAGGACTTGTTTGTTTCTTTTGCATTTCACTGTTTTGCAGCAGAGGGCATTGTTACAAATAGCACAATGTTGAATTCATCCCACCACCCCCTTAAAAAATCCATTTGTTCGGGTTCTTTAAAAGCACATTTAGGTACATGTAGATTTTTCTGGTTAATAGCAAATAAAATAAAGTAAATTTCACAACCATGTCTTATATTTTATAAACAGACCATTGTTTTTTTTTTTATATATTTTAGTTTGCATTTCAGGGGAATTAGCTCAATAATGAGACTCAAACTCAACAAATATGACAATACCACATCGAAAAGAAATAAATGGACAGAGCAGATATCAGGCCACACACAGAGAAAAACACAACACTTAATGAAAGTGATGCCTGTAACAGAAGGAACAGGGACCATATGAGTTGAAGTGAAACAGATAAAACTGATGACAGTGCAGATTCAAAACTACAAGACCCCCTGCAGACATTCTCTCAAATTTGTGACGTTGTGGGCTCCCGGAACAGACACAATCAGCACAAAGTTCCTTAAAGACGGACTTTTCTTTACTGCAAATGATCTTGTTTTTCTACTTCATTTTGAGAAATAATAGCCTCAAAGTTTCTGCTTTCAGCTCCTGTGTATCTGAGGTTCTCACTGTGTTTGGAGGACTTCCAGTAAGAACTTCACAGAGAGTGTAGCACCAGGAAAAGCCTTGGGGTCAGGAGGACGCCTTCTCCTTGTGTGATTTTCTCCTTTTTTTAAATCATGAGAAGAAATTGTGATTTCTACAAATCTACAATAAATGAGCACATGAAGAGAAACTGGGTTTTGCCTATGGATCTCAAACAATGTTTAGCACTGCATTTTATAATGGTAAAACACAAAAATCAGGAATTCAACCACAAATCATCCCTTCTGACAAAACATGGACGAAAGCAGGAACAGGAGCAGGGTTACAGTCTGTTTGGGTTCGTTCACACACACTTCGAGAGCCACAAAAGTCTATGTTCAGCTTAACTGATTGTTTTTACTTTAGTGATCTTCAACAAGCACACGTCACCACTAACGGTTAAAGGTCAGAAATTACATTCTTGGCAGATTATAGACGCAGCAGAAAACACTCACCTGCACAGAAAACATTTGGCACTAAACTCCTGAAAATAACCACTCGAACGGATGAGTCATCAGACAGGGACGACACCAGCTCCCTCATCTGCACGCACGCACGCACACACACACACACGTTAGTTTGTGCGTTGTGTGTGTATGCGTGTGTGTGTGATGTTGAGGACTGCTCACCTGTGACACAAACACATGCCCAAGAGCATTTCTTGCTTTGTGTCGGCACATCAACACCTCCACGATCCCTGAGAAGGAAAAAGAAACGGGGAGACAGTTTGACAGTCTCCACTTTGGGGTTCCTATAGTTTTCTGGTTATAAATGGTTGAGAATATATATGTGTGAGGATACAGTAATGTGCTTTTCATAAGGTCACATTAGTCAAAGTGTTTGGATTTAGTATGTGTTCTTAGTTAGCAACTACAGAGTTTTGATGCTAAAAGATGAAATTAGAATGTGAGTTCATTATCACAATTACAAGATATTCAAATAATTTAATGTGGAATTTTTTTGCGAGAGTTTTAGCTCTTACAATACACAAATCTGCATCCACTGAACTCCCAAAATGCACACTTGATCTCATGACAAGTAGTAATTTTAGGTTGAAAACAGGAATTCCTTTGGTTTTCCATATTATAAGACTGTCTTGGTAATGGCTACTTGAATCCAATTACCTGTGGTGAAAATGTGCTTTTATTAAAAAAAAAAAAAAAGGTTTTATTTAAAAATGCCTCAAGTCTCATATAGTTGGAAACTGTCATGATTATTACACTTAATTACACCTATGGTTTTGCATTAAGTTCTATTTTGTATGCAAATTTCGTCCCAAGGTCTCTTACAATAAATTGTAGTCAGTAAAGACAAAGAAGAAAAAGTAAAAGAAACATAAGTGGTAAGACATAATGCAAGAAAAACGCATTCCCTGACTCACAAATTCACAAAATTGGTTAAAAGTATTGATCTGAACAACTATGAAATCTTCAAAGTCAAAATTGTGTTCTGCTGTATTTTTGCTGTATTTGAGAAAACTTGAACTATTGCTAAATGCTCACTACTAAAGGCCAAAATGTGACGTCCAGTGATAGAATATATGACAATGACTAACTTTACAAACAGAACTACATAAATATATCTAATTTAATCTTAGTAAAGTAACAACCATGTGTATTTTTATTTATTTTTTACTCTACACTGAGATGCACAGAAATGTCTGGATTATAATGGCTAAATTCAGTACAAAGGTTAAATCGACCGTCTTCAACATTCCACCTATAAGCACGTTTTTGATATATTGGGGGTGCATTAAAAAGATATGGGGGACCTGATTTTGTTCCACGGGCCGCCGCTTGCCCCTCTCCGCTGTGATGTGCACAGGTGTTTTCGTGAACAGCAGAAACCTGCTGGGACGTGTCTTCCTACCATAATCCGCGCCTTGTAGCCGCTTTAGCTCCACCTCCACGGGCTCCACCGCCTCGGAGTGCTGCGTACGGCTCTGAGCGCCGCCGCGCGCCGCCGGAGACGCGCCCTCGCCGGACAGCAGTGGCGCTCGGTGCCGGGGGCGCGGACGGGAAGGCGGTCCGTGCGCTTCCCGCAGGACCACCGCTCCACGGCGCCACAGGGAGCAGCTCCGAGTTGCCAGTCTGCAGAAGAGGCCCGTCATGTTTCTGCTGCTTCCAGAAAGAGGAAGGCCCTCCTACAAGTTCAGAGCAACTCCTCTTCCTGTTTCTCTCAACTCAGGCAGATTATTAATCTCACCACGGGACTATGAATGCGGGTCATTTTCAAAGTCCAGCTGAATATTTATACTGCTTTTTAGAACTGACCTGAGTGTAATTCACGAGTTTATTCTCGAGTTTGGTGTTTTTCACAACTAGTTGGGACCTGCTGACAAAACAGGTTCAAAATGACATTTAGAAATCAAGGTGCCCTCTCTTTAGGTGTCAGCATTTTTATTTTTTATTAAATATTAAACTCGACTTGAAAGGCAAAGAAGATATTTCATCATCACATCACATTTCTGCAGGAGACATTTTATCTTGAAGAAAGTTGGCATGGTTTATTGATCTCCTGCACATAATAGGAGCAAAGAGCTGCTGCCCTGGTAGCTGTTGAGGGTGAAGGGCCTTGTTTGTGTTCTCATTGTGGGGGTTTTCAACCTGAGTAATACAGAATAATACACTGTACTAGTATGTACACTTTTTTTTTAGTTTAATGATATGATATTTTTTTCTAATATAGCTGCATCATAAGAACAACTAAAACTCTTGACCTTTGCATTTTTTACATGACCTAATATTTCTATGCATAATTCTAAAATAACAGCAATTTCTATTCAGATGTAGTTTCATAATTTTGTCAAAAGGCTGCTTCAGCTTTCACAGCTTATTTTTTCCATGTAAACACAAGAAGCAGATATGTTTTCACCCCCCTCTGTCCTCAATATCGTGAAATCTATAAGTGATATTCTGCATTGCATTTCTGTTCCGCCATGCTCATTTTTCTTATGTAAACAAACTTTCAGGTCTTCAGTGTGAAAGACTGGCTGTAAACTCACACTATGCATTAGCAGCACTAATTCAGGAGTGAATATGATGGGTGCTCTTTCTTTCTTTCTTTCACCCAGGAAAACGTCCAAATGTTTCTACTGATATTTCATCCTCAGAATGTCCCATATTAAATACGATTAATAGTATGGCAAACCTCACTAGATTAAGGTCATTAAAGTTTGACATTACTTTAATCATTAAAATTTCATTGAGATTAAAAAGTGTCTTTTATGACAGAGTCCTGACTAAAAATGCTCTATTAACTTTCAGCAAATGTTAATGATAGATCCAACTGTGACCAAAATGAAACTAATCAGGCTGATGGCAAATATCAAGAAAACAGTGGGAAATGCTCAAAACGCTTTGATTAAACTAGTTAGACTGTATCACATAGCAGATAGTTGCTGACAAAGAAATACTCAATGTTCAAATATAATAGTAGTAAAAAAAAAAGTCTCATTTAAAGACTTCCCTAAACTAGACTAGTAGTAGAGTGTGAATATGAATTGGTGTTTTGGTGGCAGTTTACACTTGTACATCTACATAGATTAAAGGCTTTTATCAGAAGGATAGTATTTTTCTAACAGGGAACGAGGAAAAGCTTTATAGTTGAGTTCACATGAAAAAAATAGCACAATACATTCTTTTTCATCTTACCATATCCTTAAATGAAAATAACTATAAAAAGATTTTTAAAAATGACACACCAGTGCTCTCTCTCTCTCTCTCTCACACACACACACACACACACACACACACACACACACACACACACACACACACACACAGAGTCCTCTGGTCTGCTGTCCAGCCTCTGCGTTGTCCGGCCTTTGGCCAGACAGGGCAGCGTGTTGAGGTAAGGTTTTCCATCAGCCTGCTCATGTCTAGTCTGACCATACATTATTGAGCAGGTCTTTACAAGTTATGCAATTACGTGGACAGACCAGGGCTCTGATGGCACAGCAGTCTAAGTTAAAAGAGGCAGGTCTGTGTGTGTCTCTCTGCATGTCCATGTGACCATCCCGCTAAAGAAAACCACCACTTATGGAAAAATACGACACTCGGTGTGTGACTACCATCATTCAAATAGCTGCAGTGATTTTTGTGTCCGGCTTTTGACGGTGAAGCCTCTGTGAAATGATTATTATTGAAGTGTAACTAAATTAATCATTAATCATGGGAGTGTTCATGGCAGTGTGTGCTGAATGGTGGCGGGTCAGGAAGATGAAGTAGACTGAGCTACTCTCAAAAAAATGGCACAAAATACACATTCATATTCACTGAACAGAGACAAATTGGTCAATGAACTAAATAATTGGGTAGAGAAGGTAAAGTGGCTATAGCAGGTACAATGACAGGAATTTCAAATATAGAGGTTCAGAATGATGAAGTATAATTTGGGAGACAGTGAGACAGAATTTGCAAAAGTTTGTAGCTTCTGTTGCAGCAGAGTGAAATGTCACCAGATAGATTTGGAGTGAGTTGCTCAGATTTGATGTCGGACAGGCTTGTAGTGCTGTTCTCACGTGTGCTTCAGGACGGAAAACTGAAGGAAGATGACCCTCGCTGTTCCAGCATGGGCGACTGAACTTGAGCCTTTATGGACTCTGACCAACTCTGATGGGCAAGATAAACTGGTCAGACAAACCCCTCAGCAGCCCTGGACTCGGACTTAAACACAGGTATGCATTACCATTATGTCGTTTCAAAGAGGACTTTTTATGTTCATCTCCCAGTTTAATCATAATCTCACTATTTGCATCAAATAATTCATTGTATTAACTGCTTGTTTACGTTGAGATGAATCAATTCCAGGCGCCTCAGTTACAATTTACCTGATACAAACAGCACAGCAATATCCCCTCCGGGCCTGTAGAGGTCGCCCTTGCATCAGAGGGCGTTTAGGGTCGATTGCAACTCCTGTTCCTATTTCTTTCATTATGTAGAAATTGACTGATTTCTTCCTACTTTACCTACACTGTCATTAACAAACCTCTGTCAAACAAACCATAGTCTCTCTAAACGGACCGTAATTAAGATGGAA
Organism: Salarias fasciatus; assembly: GCF_902148845.1. NCBI lineage: Eukaryota > Metazoa > Chordata > Actinopteri > Blenniiformes > Blenniidae > Salarias > Salarias fasciatus. The sequence goes on along the minus strand of NC_043766.1, from coordinate 24,021,071 downwards.
AAATCCTCTTCGACTTGCCTTCCTTAGAGGCAGGTTGTTGGCCACATCTAGAGAGCTACAGATTAAACGCACAGCTTCATGCTGCTGGGGCCTGAGTTGTGCATGTAGGGTCCAAAGCAGGAGCCTGAGTGTCGTTCTGTTAATGGAGATGTTGGTCAAGAGATGAGATGACAGCGATCTGCTCAGGCTGACAAGTGTGCTTGACCTTTTCATCTGAGGATATACTGTAGTATCAATGCACAGCATTTTTTTTTTATCAAACACAGGAACTCTGCACAAGCTTTCAGTCTTTGTCATACAGCAGCTTAAAAGCAAATTTTGAAAAAAAAAAATACTGATTATATCTAATTTGTTGTAATTTATCCACTTTATTCATTCTGAATTTTCTGATGAAACCAAGCACATGTAAACTCCTCACAGAAATATATGAGTTCTGTGTGGGGAGCCTAAAGGTAAGAGAGTTTAGACAACCAGACTGGGATCTGAGGTTTACAAGTTCAAATTCCGCAGCTGACTGCGGCTACTTGATCAAGGCCCTTGATTCACAGGAACTTCCTGGGTAATGTACCTGCAACCCACAGCCCCTTGCAAATGTGTGGGCTAAATAAAGCCTCCAACATTATTCAAAATTTATGCAGACACCAAAACAATGGAGCATAAAGCTTCATAAAATGTCACCTTTTTTTACAATGATGATTTTACAAAACACAGTTGTCACTGTTGTACTATAAATCAAATGCTTTTTATAGTGTATGTTAAAAAAATATTCAGTTTTAATTCAATTCCACATGAATGTTCTTGAAACCATACTGTGTCATTATAGACCATAAATAAAATTAACATGTTCTGGCTCTTTGTACTTCATCATTCTCTGCCTGGAGCATGCTTCCACAAATCTAGACCCTGTTACAGAGGCAGTTAAGATAGCTGATAGATGGTTGTACTCTTTGTTCAATTACATTAGAATGATAGAGCCGGTTATCGGTAGAAAAAAAGAGGGCTGTAGACTTACAGCCTGAGAGATGGGGCAGGATGGAGAAAGAGTTACGGCCGCAGAGGGCCATGAACAGAGATGGAAGAGGAGTAATAGCCACACGGCGGAGTGGAGCATGGGGAAGAAGACGAGCCTGCTGGGGGTAAATTCTGCTGTTAGGAAAAAGTTACACTTGTCTTGACTTGGTCCAGTGATCCCCCGAAGAAAGACCAGGAGGCCGCGGCTGTGAGGCCAGCATGAGTGGCGCCTCTCATGGCAGAGACGGCCCTCCCTTCAGGTTGGGTATCAGACGGGGCTGTCTGACGGCTGACAGCCGACACTGAACACACCCTTATTAAAAAGTAACAATGTTTCACCACTCAGCACACATGCACACACACACACACACACACACACACACACACACACACACACACACACACACACACACACACCCACACACACTTCCACGAGTGCAGCCGACATCCATGCAGACAAGCATGACATGACAAAGAGATGTTGTGGCTCACATGACCACAGAAGACAACACTGGAACTGTCAGGTACCCTCGGAACAGGTGACGAAATCATTCACTAAACTCTCTCTCTGACACACACCCAGGTTCAGGCACATGGATGCACACACTAGGCCCTTTGGAAGCTGACACCATTTGGAGCAGTCAGGAAGGAAAGTTACATTAATGATTCTGATCGCCGGGCTTTACCAGGGCAGTTATCTGCGAACACGATCCAGCGGGGCCATTTAGCCCGCAAAGCCATGACAGAGGGAGCAGACAGGCTGAAAGAAACTGACACTGATCAAATAGGCTCATTTTTCTCCAGGCTGCTCGCTGAAGCCTTACTCCAATAAGGATACATCAGACTGGAGACGGAGAGTCGTGTCTGACTACTGCAGCTCAGGAACGAAAGGATACTGGCGTCAGGACTGTGATATTTTACAGCTTGTTATGCATGTGAGCCCATGAAGCTGGGTCTGCTTGTGCCTGCTGGCCACAGGTTGCTTGTCAGTGAGAGCTCCAGATGAAGCCTTGCTCAGACTGCTTGATGGGGCATTTCCAAAGAAATAGGAAGAACTTTGAAATATTTTAACTGCACCGACCGAAGAGCAGATAAAAGAGCTATGCTTCATTCTCTTGAGTGGACGTGTTTTTCCAAATTTGTGATCTTAACAGTCTGACTGATTATTGGTTTATACATATACAGTCGTGACCGTATCACTGCATGCAAACGACTGCTTCAGTCCATCAAGACCTGGTTCATGATCTGAGCAGCTATGCCCTCAGAGATGGGCGTGACGTGATGCCATTATCTTAAAGACCCACGGCTACTGAAATTAATGGTGAGAAACAAAGTGTGTGTGACAAAAAGGTGGAGTCCTGCTGTGCTCACCTTGAAAAGGAGACATACTCAAGCACCGGTACTAATGAGAAACATGAGAGAATACGTGAAAGGAATGGTTGGACATTGAGAAACATGCTCCCTAGTTTTATAGCTGCAATGAATAGAAGTGTTTCCTGTGAAAGTCACTTAGAGGTTATTTTTCTTTAAACAGCACTTTCATCACAGTCAGTGGAACATCTTAAAGTAATTTTCCTGCATTTTATGAGCTTTAGACTGAACAGAATAGTTCAACATATTGGAAAATTTGTTTCTTGGCTTTCTTGTCGGGCGTTAAATGAAAAGATCAATACAACTCTCAAACAGGGGCAGAGAATAAATCATCTGGTCCAACCATTGGATCCAACCCTCTCAAAGAAAGCCAAAAGACATATTTGCAGAAACTAACTGACTATTAGGAAAAACCGGATTGGCGTTGTCTGGTACTCAAGGCTCTATTCAAAACTGATTTCCATTTAACCCTTACAAGAGATAAGGTTACAGGTTACAGGTAAACCTGTAGCAGCTGTGGCTCAGCTGGTTGAATGGTTGTGTGTTGTTCAGAATATTGCAGGCTCAATTCCATATCTCACCCCGTCCACATGCCAGACTGACTTTGAGCAAGACTCTGAGCCCCAAACTGCTCCCTTACATGTGGCAGCATGTCCACTGTTCTAACGGTGAGAGCAGCAGGGATTGGAAGTTCGCAGGTTTCAAGTCCCAGTGCAGAACAGATCACCCCTGTGTGTCAGTGAGCAAGATCCTTGGCCCCATCAGCTCCCCAGATCCATAATGTGGCTGCACCGCTGCAAGGGTTAATGCAGAAGAAAAGAATTTCCCAAAGGGGATTAATAAAGGATGATTAGTGGAAAGACTGACGGTACATAGCACCATATACTTGTTCTTGTATAGCTGTGCAAGTGCCGTGTCTTTAATTCTGAATGATCCTGTTTCTGCATGTTACACTATCCCACCCTTGCAAGGATTGTTATCAGAATCAACAACAGTTTTAGAGATCCCACTTAGTTTTCCCACTTTTTCTTTCTTTTTTTGGTAATCTGGCAGATTTTCTAGTAAGACATTATACAATATACTCAAGCTCATGGTCCAACACTGCTGGAGTGTATCATCTCGTGACTCGCATCACTGAGTGAAGTTAGAGCCCAAGTCGATTTAGTTTAAACCCAGCAGCTTTGAGGGCATAATTGTTTACATATGAATTGTTTATCCTCTTCATTGGGTTAATAACTATTAATTTATTCAAGCTTCAAACATCCCCATGAGCTACTTGGCATGGTCTTCAAACTTTTTCTTATTCATCCTATCCAAGACACTCACTTCACCTGTCTGTACATGTCCGGGTGACAGTAAAGAGACTTTGGCAGCAAAGGAGAAAGAACAACATCCTGTCAGCCTCCTTCCAAGTCTGAGACAAAAGTGAGGCATTGAGGAGGACAAGTGAATGCATGACTTCACCGCCTGTCCAAATTAAAGTTTGACTATGGCCAAAAAAAATTAATAACTGAACACACACAATCCAATTTGGATGCATTATGTTGTCAACAAGCCGCTGGGGGACAGAATGCAGAGAAATTAGCCAGTGGACCACATGAGAGATAAGGCCTGTTAAATCTGCGCATGGCTAACAGGCTCCTGCTTTCAGGCAAGATTATGATTGAGTTGTTTTCATGCTCTCACACACACGCGCGCGCACGCGCGCGCACCAAGGGTGGGGGTCGCGCTCCTCACTTTTTGACTTTGGCAGACAGCCTTTGTTTTATGGATGTTTGGTTTACTCGAGAGGGCAACACCTGGTGACGTCATGGTGGCAAATCATCCGTGGCCGACTTGCACACGCACGTGTGTAAGCGTGTGTATGTGTGTGTGTGTGTGTGTGTGTGTGAGAGAGAGAGTGTGAGTGTGTTTGTGTGTGCAGCTCTGCAGTGTGAGCGCAGACACTGAGTCGGAGAGGGGAGGGCGCACGCGCGCGCGCAGCGAGCGAGAGAGCGCCGCCACAGCAGCACGGAGCTCCAGTCACAGGGAGACCGGCGGAGAGGGAGGACGCGCTTCTCCACCGCGCTCGCGAGGAGGACGAAAACGACGTGTCCGGTGGACAGTGGCGCACGCGAGACCCTGTTACACTTAGACCCACAAGTCCGGGGAAACGTGAGAGCGGAGTGCGTCTCTGCTGACAAGTCCGCGCGCGCGATTCGGGGATTTTTGCGCAGGTCATGGCATTTGTTTTGAAACTAAAGAGAGCGCACTCTGTGTTGGAGACAACTAATTCACAAAGATGAGACACGCGGGGAGCGACCGACAGCATTCACGGGGACTGTGGTCTTCTCAGGCGGGACAAAGCCGTGCAAGTCTGAACTCGCGGGGCGGTCGGCGTCTCGCGGTCACCTTCTGAAATGATGTCTCGTGGCGACGTGCGCGGCGCCTCGGCGTGCGTGTGACTGACTGACTGACCGAGAGTCTTCCTGAGAGAGAAAGAGAGGCTGGATATAAACGGCAGCCAGGTGTCAAGGCAGCCTCAGCCAGACCCCCCGTGCAGCCAGCCCGCCTCTCCCCCAGCTCCTCACACCCATGCAGGATGCCCGGAGAGCGCCGGGGAGTCCTGGTCCAGCTCAGCCCGAGTTCATGACGGTCTGGGCGTCCTCGTCATGCGTCTCCTGCCCGAGCCCAGTGCCCAGTCCCTCAGACTCCTCTTCCTCTTTATCTTCGTGATGGGGGTGACTCCTTCGCCGGCTCTCACGGCCGGCTGCCCCGACAGGTGTGTGTGCGACGACCAGCTGGTGGTCCAGTGCGCCGGGCAGGATCTCACCCAGTTTCCCAATGACCTCCCCCTCGCCACCCGGCAGCTAATCATCTCCAACAACCGCATCGGGGACCTTCCGGCGCTCCAGCTCAACTACCTGTCCGATTTGGTGTATCTGGATTGTAGCAACAACTCTTTGACTGAGATCTCCGAATCCACTTTTGGAAACTTGCGCAAACTTGCCTACCTGGACCTGTCGTTCAACACTCTGCTGCAGATCGAGGACCGGACTTTCGGGCCCCTGGCGTCTCTCGTGATGCTCCGGTTGACGGATAACCCGAGTCTGGGGGAGATCCACCCGGATGCCTTCGCGGAGAACATTGCCCTGCAGGTGCTGGATGTGAGCCGGAACAACCTGACGGCCCTAAACATCAGCAGCCTGATCGCCCTGCCCGCGCTGCGCTCTCTGGGGCTCAGCGGGAACCCCTGGAGGTGCGACTGTGACACGGAGGACCTCTGCCTTTGGGTGCAGATCGAGGGCTTCAAGTTTCAAGGTGAGGATTGTTCGGGTCTGAAAGACGTTTAGCGCTCAGTTTCTGTACAAACACAAACAGTTTGTGTGATTTCAAACAACTTTTAACAACTTCTTTGATGTGCTGGTGGTCTGTCCAGGGAGTACCGAGTCTGACTCTAGCAGTCTAAGTACTATACTTTGAAGGTAGACGATGAATAAATGGAATTCTGTGAGGGGTCCTGCCAAGCTGTTGTGTGTGTGTGTATATGTGTGTATATATATATATATACATATATATAGATATAGATATAGATATAGATATAGATATGTGTGTGTGTGTGTGTGTGTGTGTATCTTTAACTAGGTAAAATATAATATCTCTTCCCTCTTGTGCTCTTTTGCCATTTTCTCCTTAATTAAGGTGGCAAATGAACAGTAATGGTCCCTTGCGTGCTTGGCTCTGGAAACAGATCTGCTCAGAACTGTCATTTTACTGACAAACTCTTCAAGTTAAAGATGCTTCAGTTTCTCATTTGCTGTCATGAAACCATCTAATTTAAGTAATATTACTGTGGTCACGAGGTTATTTTAAGGTGTGATATTGAGCCACATCTTGTACCGTTGCTTTCACACTGTTTTGTGAATATGTGTGCACACACTCTTCCACGTGCATCAGGGATGCTCTGAGATACTCAGTCTATCTTTCTACACATTGAGAGGGAGGGAGAAGAACTCCTGTGTAAATAGGTTGACCCCAGAGTCTGAACAGTCTCATGCTTTTATTCCTCCTTCCTAAATGCAAGCCTGTCTATTCAAACCTCTCAACGGTGACTCAACCTGACCCCAACTTGTATTATGTGGAAAGCAACCGCCGCCTCAGCTGTCTGTCTGTTAAATAGACAATGGCTGGATTAGAGTGACCCAAGAAATGACAAAGAATGGGACTTGTGACCTTTTCGGAGAGAACAAGTTCAGCCGATCTTTGCAGGTAAATGTTAAATGAGCATTTACTCTGTATGCAGCTGAACTTTGAAAAGCTTGTAACAATGAGTAACAATGTGTCTTACAGACAGCGTTCATCCCATCGATCCTCATGCATTGTCTCAGTGCCGGTCCTGAAGGCAGAGATAATGCTGGGAGGATGATTGTGTCCTTTTGTGTTTTTTTTTTTTTCCCCCTCTTTTTTTTTTCTTGCTAGTTCCTCCTGCCTGCACAAATACACACACTCAAACAGCGTGTCAGTGTGTGTGCTGGTGTTCCTGTCACTGTGTGCCTTGGCCCCGCAGACCAGATGTTTAATGATGTTGCTGGATAAAGCCGGACTCCCATGCTCCCACTGAGGACAGAGTGTATGTCTGTGAAGTGTTTTGTGAGGGTGAGTCACTCCACTTAAGCGTGAGTCAGCGTGTGATCTGGACGTTGGGGGAGATCCTACGGCCAAGACCTGGTGGAAACAGGAGTGTTAAGGGTCAAGAAGCCCGGGAGAAGGGGCCACTCGATGGCAGCAGGTCCCCAAAGTTCTTCCCCCACCTTTGTGTTCACTTCACACTGAAGTACACTACAAAACTGTCACACATGAGCACATCTTAAACTCTTTCATCCCCTCAAGCACCTGTGCTTCACACAAACATATTCCTGCAACAAAGTCAGAACAAATGCTTTGGCAGAAGGGCTTTTGGAGTGCAAGCAGCACAACGTAGCACACGCTGTTGAGCCACTGTGCTTTACAAACACTCACAGCTGCACTGATTTATGCCTCGGCTACTAATAAATCACACCACTTTGTCGTCAAACTAAAAGTTAAAAACACGAGCAAGGTAGTTTGGACTGGACTCGTTCGGGGACAAGCACGCTACACATACCTCTAATCTCTGAGACTAACAAATCATGTAGGGACACGACACGCTGGCACAATCACTGTGACCAGTTTGATGAAGGGAATGGGGTCAAGTGAGTGAGCGTGCATGCCAGTGTGTTTGAGTGCAAAATGTATGTGTGTTGCAGCCAGTAGAGTGCTTCCGTGGTCATGAATGCCCTCCGATGTGGCTGCGGGGCGATGACTCCGTCACACAGAAAGTTCCTCTCGGTGTGAATATGAATCAGGTGCACGGAAAAACGTGTATGTTTGTGAATCTTCACCAATTAAGGACTCCTTCACATTGCTGTTGTAACTCTTTGAATCTCGTTTTGTGTGGCGTTACTCCCTGTCTCTGTGTGAGTATTTGTGTCTTAGTCGGCACACCTGTGTTGCAGTGTGAGCCGCTCGGTGTGTCTTCCTCTGTCGGGTATTTGTCACTTGGAGGAGCTGACATGACTCTGAAAAGTCAATCCTGTCTTCAGGAAAGCTAAAGGGTTGGCAGCTGCATTTAAGTTGTGTCGGGATTTAGGAAGGAGAGAAGGATAAAGTAAAGCCATGGGAAGACAGATTTTTAATAAAAGCAGGGAAAAAACGAAATAGTAGGTAAAAGTTACGAGTGTCACTCAGTGCACGTAATTTGGGAGGTGCGTTTTTTTCTGTTTGTATCAGCGTACACATGAAATAATAAAATAGGTGTTTAAAATACATTGTGAAAGACAATGCAAGTTATATTAAGCTTAATGATAAATCAAAGCTCAGTATTTCATAGATATACATGTTGGCCTTAATATAAAACAATTTTATCTTAATAAAATGCATTTTTATCAACACATGAATTTATGCTGCCTGTAACTTTTTTGTTTTACTTCATAGTTGAAAAAAATCAAACACTGCAATATTACTGGGAGGCTTTCTATAACAGTGGCTGTCTGTAGTTGTACTGATACGGTTATTATTCCCTGTTAATGCCTCCTATGAGTTCTCATCTCCAGTAGCTGTGTTCAAGCTTGTATCTGCCTTGACGCTACATTATGCCCAGTCTGTAACTGCTGTGTCGAGTATCTTTCTTAAATCTCTGGACACGACAAAAATCACATCTACAGACTCAGTCACATGTAGGATTTCTTCAAAGTCTTACAATACCTCCACTGCAGTTTGTGAAACATAAGGTGCGTTTACATGCAGTCAATAGCCCTTTATTAACCCTTTCTTAACCAGAATATTCACAATAACCCGGTTTTTCATAGCCATGTAAACACCTGCAAAAACCTGAATATGCTAACATTCAGGTTTTTAAAAACCTGAATATTACCCCTGGGTTACTCCTTTTATAACCCGAATTTCTGGTCATATAAAAACACGCATATAGAAAATAGGCTGTTAGAATTGTATTCAACTGCATCTATGAAAATATTGATGAACCATGGGGAAATAGGCTTTAATTGGGTCAATTTTAAATTGTAAGACTTTTAAAATCACTGGATGACTGGAAAATTAATAGCTTTGTTTTTGATTGTTTTATTGTGACATTTTACTTACGGTTGATAAATAAGTCATCTGATCTCATGTTCTAGTAAAAATATGAGTTACTATCGCTCATGGGATTTCTTGCTGCTGCAGGTTGTTTTAAGAGCCTGCTGTTTTTTACCTGTACTATGAAACAACAGTAGGCAGATTGGATTTTTCTAAAGTCATCAAATAGCCATATATCCCTCTTGGGAGGAAAACGGGACTCACAGGCATCACGTGGACAAAACAAATCAACAAATAAAAGTCAGACATAGTGTGTAAGGTTTTTTTTATCTTCAGCCTGTTGTGGAGAGAGGAGAGAAAAAGCACAGACACTAGAAACAAACACCGGGCAATGTGGTGGAGCCTGTAATCACAGATCAGAGCCTGAGATTCCTGTAGAAAGGACCAGAGTGAGAAAGGACATGGAGGAAAATATTCAAACCACAGTAGAGATAAGATAAAATGAAATGTGCTCAGGGCATCGCAAGTAGTCCGAGCTGCCTTCATCTGCAGCACAGTAACTGTGGCGTAGACTCAAGTGAGCTCTATCGTTTGATTTCAAAGCGCCATGGACATAAAAATGCCATATCAGTTTATTTTACAGAAATATTGGTTCTGCAGTGAACCGTGTCAGACATACGTATTCAAACATTTATCAGAGCCTCATTGTAAAATTTTGATTTTTAAGATTTTTACAACTGTACGGCATCTTGGCACAGTCACACTGATAAAATTGCATTCACAAGTTACCTTTATTTATACTGGAGAGCTGTGAATAGTAACATTTCAATGTTGTGGCTTAATTACCAAAATACACTTTGCTTTAAAGTTAAGATAGGCAATACAAGAAAACAAATTGAAGGGTAACTTGGTGTCTGACAGTCAAGAAACCAAGTATATTTCACTGTATCCTTTCACAGCTAGTTGAAAGAAAAAATGAAAATGAAACATCACCAACTACATCCAAAAATTTCATTCAGTCATTGGAATTGTGTAAGACCCTTGACCCTCACCAGCTCCACGAAGCACCATAATGTGGCCGCCCACCGTCGGGTTTCTGTATAAAAAACGGATTTCCTGAACAGGATTAATCAAGAATGATTACTTTAGTTTAATGTAAGAAAATAATCATCAACTCAGGTCCTTTTACTGACTTCCTACCTCAGTCCAAAAATGTGTGTAATGGGTTGATTAGTGACTAATTGGTTGTAGGAATGAAAGAGTGAATATGTACTAAGTTTTGTTGTGGGATTACCGACTCAACCCTCCTTCCCAAGTCCACATATCCCCCTGGTGCTTTATAATTTCTACCCTAGAGTTTAAAATCCATCCCCCTTTCACAAACAAATTTACCAACAGAAAAAGACACCGGGTTAAGGTTCTTTTCAGGTAAAGCAGAGCTGCCACCTCCCACTCACTGACAGTCAAACTCATGTGATTAATTCTAGAGTCACAGTCACGCTACGCACTGTTTACCTCCCACCAGGTATTCAATGGGTAATTTCTGATTGACCTGCATTTCCAGGATAAAACAGATCTCCGTCAATGGGAGATCCATGTGGACAATAAATTTGTTGACGTGTGATTGGGACTTAGGTTTAGAGGTTTCTGAACATGACATGGCATTTTATTTCTAAACACATTACATAAAATATGATTTTTACGTGTGTTTTAATATAATTTTCCTCATATGTTACATTCACGAATTATTGTTACGCGATAAATATCCCACTTGTTGCCACCCACAAATAAGGATCATATTCCTAAATTACTCAGTTACATTCTAAATAGTATGAGATCGTTTCTTTATGTCTTTAATTTTAGCGGTTTAAATTTAAATTTTTTTCAGGCTTGTCTGCCAACCGATTCTGCAGATCCACTCCACACTCTGAAATATGGAAACATTCGTTATTGAATTATATTTTAGATAAAACGTGTCAGCTTAATTGAGTTTTAAGGCTTTGTGTTTCAGCGAAATTTACCTTAACATAACGTAATATTTATTGGTGTTTAATTATTTTATGTTGAAAGTGTAAATTGCTGTTTGTTGTTAGTCTTTAAGCGTTTAAAATCTTACGTTATTCTGTTACTTTTGAGCAGGTATGTTGCAAAAACTCTCGTTACAAGTCTCGACAACTTTTTTTCTCAAGATCGGTCTGCATGATAAATTCTCTGTGTAATTCTATGTACGGAGTACTGTCTCCGCTCTCACCATAATGGAATTTCGGCTTGTTGAACACCCCGCTGTTCTCACCGTAGGTCGATTTTGACAAGTGCCTCGGCTAAATACACAAAATGTAAGTGGCTTGTCCTGCCCTGGGCTAGCGGAGTTTGTAGTGTTATGGCACCAGTGTTGGGGAAAAGTATTTCTGGCTGCTCGTCAGTGTCCTGGACAGCTCACAGGCCTGAGGCAAAGAGCCAAGGCAGGGGGCCGCGCATGGGGCAAGAATTAAATATTCATAAAAAGAGAAAGCAAAAGAGGGGTCAAGGGGTTCAAAGGAAGACAGAATGAAAGAAATAAGTGAGGTTTTAGCAGCAATTGGATTTAATTGGCTTTTAATGAAAGTGGCTTCTATTCTGCTTGAGAGGTGACACAAGAGGACAGACCAACTGAAATAGCGTCGCAAAAGAAAAGAGGGCAAAAAAAAAAATGATGAGATAAGGCAGAGAGGGATGAAAAATTGGGCAGAGTGATTAAAATGCCCCCGGATGCTGCAGAAAAACACAGAGACTATCGAGGAGTTACCAATCGTCTGTGCCCCAGATCTGTCAGTCAAACCCATTAAAACATTCATTATGACAAGCAAGCATCGATTCAATTTAATACAGGTACATGATACATTATTTATCAGCTGGAACCATTCCTCAGACCCATCTGGTGTGCAGAAGCATATCAAATTCAACTGGTGCACTCGTGTAGTGGAGCTTCTATGTATTTTTATGTCTCTGTGCATTTTGCTGTGCGAGCTCGGAAGCAAGATTGATGTGATGCTAGCGTGGGTGTGTTTGTGATGTGATCACCTGAGGCACAGAGGGGAGATAGCTCAGGTGTGTGTGTGTGTGAGTGAGTGTGTGTGTGTGGTTGACCGATATGCAAGCCAAGAGAATGAAATTGGAAAATAGAGCGGAGAGTGTGAAGATGACAGGGCAAAACTAAGAGAAAATAGAAGGACAGAGAGGAAGAGGGGACCGAGGTGATAAAGGCTGAAGGGGAAACACGAAAGGAGAATAAATGCAAACGTGCCCGAGTGGGAATGAAAAGCGGAGGTGATAAAGAGAGTAAGACTGATGAGAGGGACAGATAGAGGGATGAAGAAAGAGAGAGAGAGAGCTGTTGCTATATGACCTTCACTCTCTCTCTCTCTCGCTCTCTCTCTCTCTCTCTCGCTCGCTCTCTTCCTCTTCACTCATCCTCTGCCAGAGGAAGAAGGGATCATATGGAGAAATGATGGAAAGGAGGATGGTGGTAATCTGACTAATGCCGTATTTGAGAGGAGAGGAGTGTGAAGGCGTGTGTTATTCAGCCCAAGTGGATGTGATGGAGAAAAGGTCAGCTATTCTTAGTCTTCGCCAACCCCAGTATGATGCGTTTAGCTGGCTAAACGATGAGATACTCAAGCTCCGCTGTGAGAGGAGGGGCTCCACAATATCTTACTCTTTATATGCTAGGCTCCTGCGTCCACCTTTTCCTATCAGACGTTGCAGCAAAGCAGGGCCAAAGACAGCGCTACAACTTTTGTTTCACTTGAATTGTAAACCTTAAAAGTGATTTTGGCGACCTGCAATAGGTTGTAGACACTTTTTCATTCACAGTCCGCAACTTGAACATCTGTTTGGGCAATGTTAGTAAGCGGATGCAATCATTCGGAAGACCATTACAACTAACAGAGTATTCTGGCAGTCTAAAAGTCACGTGGAGCTACATGAGAAAAGTTATTGTCTGTATACAAAGACATTGAAAGTTACGTCAAACAGGAAGCTTTTAGGAGCAGCCTTTGGTTGGAGGACATGTAGACAGGAGTAGAGAGTTTCTGAGCGTTCACAGTCCGCAAATACTTATTTTACTGTGCTTAGGTTGATCATTCATGTGTCATTACACCTGTACATTGCATTACATTATTCTATAATTTTTTATAGCCTCAAAAATGGCTCCTTATTCTTTTCAAACTCCAAAGATGATTGACTCAGTACTTTCATCGAGAGACGTAACACAGAGAGGGAAGGAAAGCATTCAAGGCTATTTTATAATGCACCATGATAGAAGAATTAGTATTTCCTTATTAATTTTAATGAGTCACCTTTTACTTTTCGTGCATGTGTGTGTCTCAGTGATCAAAAGCTGCTTTCTCTTACTCAATACTTTCACTGAAGTCCCCTTTCAACAGTCTACTGTCTTCAACCTTTCTTTCTGGTGTTAAAACTGGTTCGTTTTGTCTTTTATTGTTGTTAATTGCTCTGTGTCAGCAAATGTGGCAACTTGCAAGTAAAGACAGCTAACTTTAGGTTCTGGCTTATCATTTTCAGCAATGTTAAAAAGTCGCCGTTCGCTCAGGTTTTTTAAGATCTGTGATGAGCTGTTCTTTGTGGGCGTCACCAAAGTGTCCTAACATCTTGTTAGTCAGCAGCAGATAAGATTACATTGTTAGAAATAAAACATATTCAGTAGTTATTCTCTGACCTCCGTTTTTACAGATTGTCATTTAAATACGTCACACTTTCGTGTTTTGTATGTGTTTTCATTTTGAACCCAACAGATCTGCGCATTAATTTGCGCACTATAAATCTCAGTAGAGGAGACAGCGTTGCTGTGGCCAGAAATGACCAGTTAGCATCACCCAAAACATCCTTGTTCAAGTTTTTAAAAAAAAGAAGCTCATTTTAGTTCATGAGGCCCAAACATTGAGCTCAGTGTTGTGACTAACAGTGTCCTGAAGGCATATCTAATGTAGACCATAACCTTTGACATTAGATGAGTAAAATGCATTTAGTTCATCTTCATGTAGGATGCATTTTCATTAAATATTTGAGAGAGATTAAATAGATATCAAATTAACAAGAATGCAGCTGATGGAATTAAAGAAAAAAACAAACAAAAAAAACATGATGCCTCTAGCCCTAAAGACTGCCGCAACCAGACAGGCTCACAAAAACAAATTGTACTACATTTATTAGGACTTCGAGTGTAGATGGTGATCACATAAAACCTACATGTAATTGGGCCCTCTAAAATAACTGCATTCAGCCAAACTTCCAGCTCACATTTCAGAGGTTTTTAGACCAGCGAATCACAAAATCCTTGTGTGCTGGGAGCGCCTGACTGCGAGCAAGAGGACATCTGTACCCATTATGATCGTATGTATTCATTCAGATGATTAATAGTTGCCTTCAGTTAATGCTCTGTGATTGAGGGTATTAGAGGAGGCTTGTGTCCACAGCTTTCAGCCTCCTCCTCTATATGAGACTACAACCGTACTGATTACCATATGCATTGGTATAATTAATCTGCTTATAAATAGCTCTGTTCCCAGTTTACAGGACGGGCTCTCTGCCCTGCAGGTTAATTCCTCACAATTTTGATCATTTATGTGGGTAATCAGAACGTACTGTGGGCACGCCAGGATATGTGTGAAAAGCAGAAATGAAATCAGCATGCTACTATCCCCGTGTGTTTGCGCTTGCACTGCCGTCCCAAAAACCCTGACATTGTTATGCTGCCGCTCATTGCTTTTTAATGCGCGAGTGTCAGATAGGCAGGAAACGCATTGGAGGGAAGCGGTGTGAAGTTCATGACGGAGTCAAAGAGGTTTTTTCGCCCCTACATGCAGCCCTCCTCCAGAGAGACGACGAGCCCTCCTCTCTGTCAGTGTGTCAGTGCTGAGCTTGGAATCCATCCAGCTCAAGATTTGACAGGGAGACTGTATGATCCAGTCACAGTGACGGCTGCTCACGCAACACACACACACACACTTATCATTACAGATACATTTGCACACATGCACAACACAATTCATGTTCACTGAATATTGATAAATGCGAGAACTATGATGTTTCTGCTGTTTGCAGATGATGTTGCTCTTTTGACTCCACCATCTGAGGAGCCTCCTTCATTAACTCACGTAGTCTGCGAGTGAGCGTAAAGCCGACGAGATGCAGGTCAGCACCTACAGATCTGAGTTCATGTTCATGGACAGCTGACGGGTCATGTCAGACCAATCTTTAAGAGGTTAAAAAATCTGCAGGTGGAGGCGATTAAGTATCATTATTTTATTCACAAGAGACTGAAGGAGGAATCATGAGATCAGCTTTAGGTTCAAGCACGTAGCAGAAGGGATGCGGTCACCCGGCTGCTCTGTGACGGTGAAGAGAGGGCTGGGAAGGTAAAACAAAGCTCTCTGATTACTGGTCACACTCCCATCTTCACCTGTGGGCGTGCATTTGACGTGATGACTGAAAGAACGAGCCCGGGGAGTACAGCTGACCGGCGGGCCTCGCTCCATCAAGTGAGGAGCCCAGCCGTTTGGAGAGGACTGTGAGTGCAGCTGCTCATCCTCCACATTGAGTAGAACTGGTTGAGTTGGTTCGGACACCTGATGAAGATGCCCCCTGCTCGCTTTCCGTTGGAGTTATGTGCGTGGATCGACTTGGGAGCGGTTTGGGTCCCCCCTCCAGAAGAGCTGGAGGAAGTTTCAGGAGGCAGGTCTGTACCACCAGAAACCCATCTGGACTTAGCCAGAATAAACAAGGATGGATGAATGGATGAGTTTCTATCTTCACATTTCATTGAAACCTCTGTCTAATGCAAACTTTTGTCAGAAACCGTATCATCACACCTCTGGTCTGGGTGTGTGTACATTCGTCCGATTGCTGTTGTTTGTGTCCTCCAGTACTGTGTTCATCATCCCAGCTGCTGGCCTTCAGTGTGCCGCTGAGCTGCAGGGCTCTGTGTCCCGGCAGGTCACGACCTGCTTCATTAGACGGCCCGCATGGTGTCACACTGACACCACTGACCTGTTATTATCATAACACGAAGACGCGACAGCAGAAACGAGGCGGGTCCAGACGCAGAGAGGACAGACGGATGACCGCCATGCTGTGATTTCAGTCCTGCTGCTGGTAGAAGGAGAAAGAACCGGAGAGCAGTCACATCTTTACCAACTGCAACAGCAGGGTGTGAGAGCTGGCCGCGATGAAACATTTGTTGCAAAGATTAATGTTGTCTGGTTCAAGCCGGACTATCTCATCACGAAAGGCCAGAGGGTTTTGGTGTCCTGTATTAATCTTATGCTTCAGGATTTTCCAGCTACTCCTAGTTGAAGATGAAGAAATATGGTGCAGACAGCATGCAGAGAGGCTGCAGCCAGCGTCCTGAAACAGCTGGAATTAGACTCCACATTCGAGCTATGCTGTAGGAACAAAGAGGACACATATCTCTTCATCTCTGTCTCCCATCCTCTTTCTCTGAGTTTCTCTCTCACACAGCTTCACGAACTGGAAGACCTCATGTGGTTTAGTCCTGGAGTGTTTGTCTCTTTTCCCTGATTTATGCCGTGAAAGCTGCACATATATAACTGAACAGCTTGATTATTTATCACCAACATTAGACTGTTAAAATATTGTATTTCAAATATGTATTTTGTGGTGTAGTAGTTAGTGATCTTCCCTACAGTGACAAAGTCACTGGTTCAAGTCCAGGTTTGTGGGCCTTTCTCTGTGAAGGATGCCTGTTTTACCCAATGCAACACTGTTTCAGACAGTCCAAAAAATAGATTTGAGGCCAACTGTTGAGTCTAAATTGACCTGATCAGCACGAACCCTGACTTCACTCATCGTCGTGTGGGATGGACTCCAGTCCTCCACTGCCTTGAACTGCAAAAAGCAGAACAGAGGGCGAATGAGCAAAAGGTGTATTTTAATGCAAGTTGTGTGTTGAAATGGAAAAGTAACTGTACATGATTTACTCCCCGCCATGGCGACACGCACACAACCAGTGTATTTAAACTAGATTGTAGGAAGACTATTGAACGAAAATATATCCACGATCGTGGCGTATAGAACATGGAGCGTTGAGGCCTGTTTTACGGAAGATGAGATTTGGCGAAGGAAATAGGGACTGTGAAAGACAGTGAAAACCACTGAAAATGTCAAGGGCACTCTGCCAGACTGATGTCTGTTTTCCCAGGCTGAGTGATGGGACGAGTGAGAAAACGGTGACTGACAGAGAAACAGACGGTGGAGAGAGACTGAATGCACAGTGAATCACTGCGGCTGCCACTTTTCCCTGTGTTCTCAAGTAATGCATTATTTTCTTTATCTCCGATTACAGCAAGCAACTGTGGGCTTGCTTTGGGATGAGGCTGCAGACGTCAAAGAGAGACACAGTACTGAGGGAGGTGAAGGGATTAACTCTGCACATCATTGCACTTTAGATCTGAACTTGTGATACAGTTAAAACCTAGTGCTCCACCTCTCGAACCAGAATCACACCAGTTTAAATGCATATTTACTCGTCCCAAAATTAAGGCACACGGTTTGTGGTCATTTTATCTCCCATAGATTAGTTTCTGTTACACATGATAGCCTTTTTTTCCAGCTGATTTCTCCTGTTCTCTAGCTTTCAGTGCCAGTTTAAACCGCAGCAGCTGCTGCTCAATAAAATTATTTGAAAGGTACAGCCTGTATTTCTTTTAATAGCTTCCTGAAGTCTTTTAAAGGTTTTATTCACTTTGAGCCAAATTACGGTGGAGGAAAAATAACAATCCTTGAAAATACGGTGGTGCCTCATTAAAATTGTCCTTAAAGCTCGTTCACAGCAGCGGTTCCCAACCTGAGGCCCATTCGGCTCTTCTGGAGATGGTTGATGGTTTTCCTGCTGTGACAGTATCAAAATTACATCTGTGCATATCAAATAAAACCATATTATTCACAAATAGTTTTTATCTTGTGCACCTGTGTCTTGCTTCACTGTAATGTTTTGGCAAATCTGAGATGGGAGAGGGGGTCCTCAGCCAATTTTCAAGCCAGTCTGGCTGCCCTCAGCGAAAAACTAAGTTGGTGACTACATGGGTGTTGTTTTTGATGGTCAACTAAACTATTTCCAAAGATGTCATGATGCAACACAGACAAAATACAGTGTAAGATTAGAATAATTTCAGGTACACTGGTTGCAATGACTTACTGAAGTTTTTACTTTCAAAGTGAAAACATCCATCACTTGTTAACAAATCTTATTTATTGCATATGCATTATATTTTATTCAGAAAACATTTCCCATGGAGTCAGACATTTCAGTGCGAGACGAAGAATTTGCATGGGAGTGTGAGCTTAGAGTTGATGAGGTGAGTTATTAATATTTCAAAATGTTTTTATTTTGCTTGTTTTGTCTGATTAGTTGTTGAATTAGGTTTGGTGAGATAAATTTGATCCCTCCCTGCAGTAGAAATAATTGGGCAGAAGGAGGGACGAGTATCAGGATTGACTCCCACCACTCCCAGTTTATTTCCCTCTGGGCACCACTGAATCAAAACATCTATTCTGCATGACTCAAACTGTGATTGAGGACTTGAAATGGGCTTTATTTCAGATAATTCTTTTGCCCTGGATGAGTAGAGTAATCATAGCTGGGCGCACAGCTGTAGTAATTTTTACCTGGCTGTAAAATACTGTTGAACTCGACTCTCTTTTTCCAAGTTCTGGCTGAATGTTGTTTTAGAGATTTGCCATAGCTTTCATCACACTTATCTTCGAGAGGAGACCAGGCAGCACTAATGTGCAGCCAAGAACTGTGAAGACAGTCAAAATGGTCTCAAGAAGCATGAAACAGTGACCGAAGAAGGAAGACAAACGAGACCCACATAGCTGGAGGACTTGTTTGCTGCTCTGCGTGTCTGTACACCCACTGATTACGCTGCTCCAGTATCCGGTTACCAATGATATAATGTCAGAAAAAACAAACAAACAAGCTCACTGCACGTACACGGCGGGGGGGGGGGGACCTCACACCTGGCTGGAGGCAAGGTTGGCAAAGTAATGAGACGGAGCAGATCATCCAGCCAGCTCCGACCATCACAGATGGTGACCGAGAGTGACAGAGGGAAAGCCATGTGAACTGATACAGATACAAGCTGAGTCAAATGTAGGCCACTGTTGCAAAAGTTTTATGAAATACAAAATAACAAGAGAAAAAAAAGATTAATAAAGTACCAAAAAGCTAATAAAAAAAGGAAAAATTCAATAAAAAAAACATCTGTCTTAATATTATGACTTGTGATAAGTTCATTGAATGACCCTGATTATTTATTTCTGGGATATGTTAGGCAGCAAGTGATGCGGAAAAAATCGTGACACTGAAGCTCTTGTCAGGTTGTTCCAGTGTGCAGCGGCCAGTGTCTGTTAAGAGTGGTAAACCGCAGACAGGGCCATGCAATGGACTGGTCTGTTCCCAGTGATGCACGAGCAGCGCCAAGATTAGGGTTAGCCAGGGTTAGCCCATGTGGGCCACTCAAACAGCCGACTGCAGTTCACACTCCTGCAGAAGGGAAAAATGTCAGAAAACACAAATAGTCAGTTTGTTTTCTTTGGGACTGCATAGCTATAGAGCTATCACTTGCAATGTATGAACAAGGCATACATTTAGCCTTCATATTGCAACTTAAAGGGCTTAAATGACTTCATGAGGACAGGTAGAGCTACACTTCACATCGTTTCGAAGGAGACAGAGAGAGGGAATTGAGCCAGATTTCTTGGTGCCCACATCGAGGACCTGACATAGATGTTTCATCACCTAAACGTGGTAGAACGAGCCCATCAGAGGAGGTTTTTGTGACAACCGAAGAGGACTGGTCTGATCCCACAGCGGCTTGAAAACTTCAACAGAAGCGCCGTGAAGAGACCCCCTGCCAGGCCTGCATGGCGCTTTAACAGAGGACAGAGAGAATCTGTCCCAGCAGACCGCCAGAACTGAGCTCTCTGACCCGGACTCTGTACTCTGAGTGCGCACAGAGGAGTGCCAGGTTCACCTGCATGGAAGCAGGTGCAGCTGCAAAGGACTTTTCATGATCTTTAAAGAAACTGAAACGCTCATCAGTGTGTTTTTCTTTTTTAGTTGTTTTCTATAATTAGGGTTTTTTTTTGCAGCATTAGAATATCCTTGACATGTTGAATCCTTGAGAACTTGATAATATCTTACTGTCAGATAGTAAAGCTGTCCTTCTAGAAGAGTCTGTGAAAAGAAAAATCTTCAGGTAAAGGTTATCTCATGCAAGTCTTGTTCCCTTTTCATATAAAGTGAAAAGCAAGAACTGTTTTCTCTCTTTTGGGCCTCCTGGACAAAATTACTTGATTTTGTTCTCGCAGGCTGTTGTCGCCAGGTTTGAAAAGTTTGCCCCAAAATAAACTTTTCTCTTGTTCTTGGTGGCATCATAGAAAGAATGAAGTCCTCACTTCTTCCAGTGTATGAAAAGGCCTTAACTGTTTGGTTTCTTGTTTCTGTGAAAACGTGTTAGTTCTTTGTGCAGGCGCTGTGGAGTTACTGAAACTGTGCAGCTGTAAAGTGCTGGAGTTGCTTCAGTGATGTGAAGCAATACAAAAACAAGCAGTTACTAGGACAAGCAACTTGTTACTTTTAGTTGTCTCTCTTACGCAGCATGTCTTTAAGGCAGTGTCGTTGCTGTGTTGCTGTGGCGCATGAGCCGAGCCGTCAGCAGTGAGTGGTCAGTGACTGAGTCACTCGTTAAGTTCATGTATCAAAATGGCAAAATCAACACGTTCACGGGATTCACACGGCGCAAAATGCAGCAGGTGTGCAAAAGTGAGGATGTGCAGCCTTTGTGATGTGTGAATCTATGTGCATGTGTGCAATGATCAAGTAAAAGCAGCAACAAACAAAAAAAGACGGCTCAGCTGATCTTTGTTCGCGCAGGTGATTACTTTCCAGGTATTTCTGAAGCAGACTAACGCCGTCTAATGCTACGTCTAACACACACCACACAGAGCGGGACGGAGGGACCGAAGTTCTTCAGCTCTTTTCACATTCGACCAAACTCACAAGATCACAAACCCTTCAGCGATTTGACCTTTGTTATTGAGTTCATAGTTTTGATTTCACAGTGAATACTGCTTCACTTTATACTGCATTGTTCTGTGTTATAGGTATGCAATAATCTGTTTAAAAAAAATCTCAATATGTCCTGCCAAGGAGAAATAAGCAGTAATTTACACATTTGACACAGAAAAGTCCCTTGTTGTTGCTTTCTTTGTGTAATATTATATTGTATATGTCATTACAAGCATACAGCATTATCCATAGGATTTTTTATCCTGTAAATGTACTCTGAGGTTTGAATTAAGCCTTTTTTCACTGACATTCCTTCAACTTTTACCACAGTGTGTACAATAACTTTAAAAAAGGTTGTTTTAGCCTTGGAAACATAGATCTTTGTAGCCTATTCCCACTTGATAAACATGCCAAAATCTAAAAAATGGGCAGAGATGAGGATTTATAATGGTAGTTTGAGGGAAACCTCAGAATGTCCTTCTGAGAGGCAGTGAAAACCAGGGTGAGACGTGTTTGACGTACCTCAGCCGATCTCTTCTGAATAACTGCGAAACGATCTTAGCACATCACCGTTTACGAATCAGAAATAATGAGTCTCGTAATGTTCAATGCTAACTCAGTAACTCGGTGCCTCACTGGATTCACGTTGAGACATGGAAAGAAGTCATATAAACACAGACACACACACGACAGCGATCATGTTACGGAAGAGGCTCAGTCTGTTACTTCGACCAGATGTCACTCAACAGAACCAATACAGCTTTCCTCCTTTAAGACTGCATTGATAAGGATTAGTGAACATTGCAGATATACTGCGTAAACTCTCCTCTGCAGGCTTGGAGAACGTTGTTTGGGTCTGATAGATAGTCACTATGAAGCTACAAACACAGCCCATCAAAGCAACTGGATGACTACATTAATCAATTCCTGTCAACTTTTGACTTCTGATTGCAGTGACATTTTTTGGGGGAGGGTTGGGGTCAGGCACACCCAGTTTATTTCTTATAATATGGCTTATACCAGTATCTGCATGCTTGTTTATCATTCAAGAATAAAACTGACTTGTGAGAAGAAAATGATTTGGGGTGTGCGCAAGTTATCTCAGAAAATAAAGTGATTGATCGGAGACTGAAAGGAGAGATTAATTGGGAAATTAGACTAATATTTCACAGTTTCTTGTCATTTTTGAATGAAAGTCATGTTAAAGCAGGTTTTATATTCAGCAAATAATTTTTACAAAACCTACTGTTGCTGTAAAAGTAATGCAGTAAATGTAACAAGGGTAAACTTAAACTTAAAATATATTTATAAACTTAAATAGGTCATGATATAAAACTGTGAGTGTGACAGGTAGAACATTTTGAAGGCAACACATTCAGATATACTGTCACTTTCTGAAACAAAGCTTCCATTTAGCTTATGCTGTATTCATTTGTGAAGCATTTTGATTCAGGTTTTTCAACAGTAGTTGAATAATCTTTTAACAAGAATTTCAACATTAGAGTGAAAAAAAAGTAAAAAAAAACTATGGCCTAGCATTAGAAAAAAAGCATGTGTGGCCTGAGTTTAGAGTCAGAGGTGTGAGGCTCACACTCAGTATGTGAGAGCTGGCAGCGCTGCACTCGTCTGTCTCTTCACTATCATGAGCTCTGCTCTGATAAAAGCACATAAAAACTCATGAAGCCACAGTACTAAATGTGTGTAATGAGTTAGTCATAGCACAACCAACTGTGTTGCCACAGCTATAAAATTGCCAAATGAGAATTATTAGAGTTAGTGGTCTCTGCTGTCAAACATTCAGTGTCTGCTAAGGACACTGGAAGCCAAAAGACATTTCTTTAAACTGTGTACGTGAAGTGGATATAAAACAGACTTTAGCCAAGACGACTATGACATATTTACCCACTTTTTTGGACTTGAAATAAAGTCTATAACCTCTGGAGAGTTTGCTGTTGATTGTTTCCAAAGTTAGAACTAAACTGGAAAAGAAGCATTTCAAATTTGCGGCATTAAATGTGTAGAATAATTACAGACTGATCTTCAACCGAACATCTCCTTCAAAGAGTGAAAAGACTTGTTCAGGACTGTAGAAACGCTTTGCATGCAATGGTTTCGGTTGTTGGTGTCACTGGAACGACTTGGTTAAATAAAGGGATGCTATTCTTGTTCTTGTTCTTATTCTTTTAGCAACAGTAATAATACACAGATGGAAATGTACAGTATTGTGAAGGAGCATGGCCTCTTGGCTTTTGTTTTCAGATGACCATGGTGTGTTTAGGGTTGGTTCATGATCTGTAAGGGTTGTAAAAACTGTCTGCGCTGATGCTGCTAATCTTCACTTGTCATTTTGAATCTTCCGTCTTCAGCCACTTATACATCTTCTCCGCCATTTATCCGACGTGGGCCAGCAGGCTCTGCAGGTGATCTGAGCAGACTGTGGGCCGTTGAAGGCTGACCTGGACAGGTCACCAGTCCACCACAGGAGACACAGACTGTGACACACATGTTCACCCCTGTGGTCAATGTGGAGACACCAGTTCTGCTAATGCGTGGGCGTCCACACTTCTTCTTTTTTTTTTTTTTTTTTTTTTTAAATGAGGGCCATATACAAAAAAACAACAAACATGTGGTTCACCCATAAAGGCAACGCACAATCACAGGAAGTCTCTGAGCTCACCTGCTATCCTACATTTCTTCGTTTCTTTGATCAACTGCTGCAACGTTTTTCTTTGATTACACCTTCTTTGCTGATCAGCTCACCGTCCACAGGGCATGTTCTGAAAACAGTGTTCAGTGGTGAATACAAGCAACATTATGGGAGAACATAGAGGTTTTGCAGTAGAGTCTTTTGTCCGATCCTCCTCACAGGAGCTCGGGATCTAATGGGAAAGTTCTGTCTGGGTTGAAGTGGAAGGCGTACACTCTACAGGAAGGTCGTGAGACCTGCTGTGTTGTACGGGTTAAGAATGGCGAGACGGTTTGACGGTTTCATGTGTGAACCATGGCGGCTATGAAGGGAGAAAGATGGCGAGCTTGAAAGCCAAGGAGGGGCTCATGGATGCATCCAGGGAAGACATGCAGGCGATTGGTATGAGGGATTAGGAGACACGAGACAGAGGCAATCGAAAGAAGGTGATTTGCCGCAGCAGCCTCTTTGAGGAAAATCCTGAAAGAAGAAGAGATGTAACGCAGAACCTGACATGAAGGTGACATCCGTCTGCTGCACAGAGTAAACTTTAGAGTGCAGTGAAAGCTGGAAGTGTGTTAAATTGTCACATTAAAAAAATACTGCTGACAAGCGTTGATGACTGACGTTCGAAGGACACGTCTTAAATCCACATTTCAGTATGATGGAGTTAAGTGTTTTTACATGTCAGTGACCATTTTTAATCTGCATAATGGTATTAAACAAAATCTCTGATTTTCTCTGACTGTTACACAAAGTTTGAGGATGTGTGAAGACCGTTGGCTTCCTTTGTGAGTGCGTGTTTATGTGTGTAAGCCAGTCCTCACTGTACTTCTCACCCCTGCAAAGCCCTGGCAAGTAGTCTAAAAAGTATAGATCATATCCAATCATCCCCGTCATCCTCCCCCATTGCTCATTTCCACGTTTAGACCTTTGGCTTCGTTGGGTGATGACTGCAGTTTAATTAACACTTGTAATAGCAATAATCCATCAGAAAGCAGAGCGGCAGCCAGATAGTTCTCTCATCCCTTGACTCACTTTCCCTTTGAGCGTGTCTGCATGCAAATGTTTCTAAAATGCTCCTCTTGTATCTGCATTTGTTTTCCCCTGTTCTCCATTCATCTTTCCGTGCTGTTATCTTTCCTTCCTGACTTCCCTCTTTAAAGGAGCTGTCTCAGTTTGCCTGTCTATCTCTTTTTCAGTTCTCTCATCTCTCATTGTTCCAGCTTGGAAAAAAAAGTTTAAAAAAAAATCTGGCCTTTCTGAAGAGTACAAATGCAATTAAGCATGCGGGGAAGTGTGGGAGCAAAGGAGCATGGGAATTAGCAGCCGTGCTAAAGAGAGATGAGCTGATAGATGCAGGAGCTTACTGTATCCTGCTCTCCTCGTTTCTGATTACAAATGCACGCAGAATCAACGTCTCTCTCCTCCACCTGCATTCTCTTTGAGAAACACACTGCGTTCATAGTGATTGAGCTGCACGATTGTGCTGCGCTGAGGCTGTAAACGCTAATGCTGCAGAGTCGCTGTAGCAGCTTGACGTCATGCCGGAAAAGCACCGCTTCCTGAGCAAAAACATTCGATCCTGCTCGGCCTCTGAGGCTGACCCTGACCTTTGACCTCTTGTTTGCTCAGCATCAAACACAATCAGGCAATTAAGTGCGCTATATTCAAAGTGCGTGCCGTAGCTGTTTCTGCCAGCATGTGTGGTCCGCTGATTATCATATTCCTCATTATGAACGGCAGATGTTTTGTTAGAGAAAACACTCATCTTCTTATCTCTCGGCGGCTGCAGTCATTTGTTAGTGTATAATAATGTTCAGGAGGGGGTGGGCGGGTCGATGTGTCACACGCTTGTAGTCAAGTCTTTTCACCTCACTGTGCATGTGTGTGTCCAGCATAATAATGTTTCCATGTCCTAGACACCACAGGCCCACATACATTACTCAAGGGAAATCTATAAAGCCTTTATCAGAAAGGTTATCTCTGCATTGTTAAAAGCTGTTTGGGTGTGTGAGTCCCAGCTTTCAGTGGTTACACACCTTTTTCTCTGGAGTAATTACCTTTTTTTTATATATATTTACCCCTTTCGCTCTTGATACTCTGCCCTTCACTCTAAACCATATATATACTGATTACTCTATGCCCTCTTTCACACTCCATCTTTCCTCATTAATCTCGTCTCTCATTACTCTTTCTCTTCTGTTTTTTTTCCCCTCCACCTCCAGACGAGGGCCAGACAGTGTGCCACAGTCCCCCGGAGCTGGCGGGCCAGCGGCTGGCGGAGGTTGGCATGCAGCTGCGGGCGGACTGCCACCAAGGCCTGGGCTACTGGGACTACCTCTTCTTCATCGCCATTGGCTTTGTCATCTTCTCGGCCGGCACGGTGTCGGCCTGGGTCATGGGCGTGCTCATGGTGCTGTACGAGCGCTACAGCAAGCGGAAGAGCGAAGAGCTGGACAGTGACGACGAGGACGACAGGGGAGGGATGGGCACGGGCGGAGGAGGTGGCGGAGGAGGAGGAGGAGGAGGAGGAGGTGGAGGAGGAGGGAACCAGGGGAATGGGGATCTGAGCAAGCCTGGCATGCAGGTGTGAAGAACTAGACGAGAGGATGAATAACACAAGGACAGGAGGAGAGAAGACGGAAACGAGGACCCAGAAGTGATGAGAGGCGTCTGAGACCAAAGGCTCAGCTATGAACTCTGATCTGCCGTCTCTCTTTGTTACAGATTTAGATACTGCAATATGCTTCTTAACATATTGGAAAGTGTGTGTGTGTGTGTGTGTGTGTGTGTGTGTGTGTGTGTGTGTGTGTGTGTGTGTGTGTGTGTGTGTGTGAGAGAGAGAGAGAAAAAGAAGCAAAGACAGTAACAAGAATGACTATGCCTTCACTTCAGGAGAACAGAATGACCTCTGAGATTATTGAGAGCAATAACCCTACACACAGACGCGCACACACACACACACACACACACACACACACACACACACACACACACACGAACACACACACACCTGCTGTTTGACCGCACAGTGCTTGAACTGGTTGATCAGAGTCGGTGGATGCTACCTGCATATTATGTAAGCGCGCTTGAGAAACACGATGACCATGAAGAGACACGATGTGAGTGACACACACACACACACACACACACACACACACACACACACACACACACACACACACACACACACACACACTGCATCCGAGCAGATTACATAAACAAAGGTATTTGGGGTCACAAAGGGAGTGATGCCTCTTTTCTATTTCCACTAAAAGTGGAACTAGTAAGTTAAAATAGCATGATTTTCATTTTGATTGCTCATTGAAAGAGTCAAAAACTTTGCTGTTTCCCTTTGACAAAATCTAATTAAGAAGCATAAAACGACAGCACTTGGTTCAAACCAAAACAAGTCAACAGAAAAATATGTGAATGTACATATCCACAGGGAACTGAAATTCACATAAATTGAGATAATATAAAAGCTTAACATGGTACTTTTTAAGTTAGCAGGCTTCTACACTAGTATAAAAGAGATGGTCCTAGTGTACACCACTGAGTATTCTAGTGAAGCCTTTGTCTCACTGAGCTGCGACACCTTCGGACTTGTTGGAGTTAAAAAAAAAAGTTGAGAAAACATGCAAATTAGCCACAATTTCCTTTTGGAAACACTGAATTGGTACTTTGCGTAGTTTGTACAAATATATGAACAATTTTGCATGAACTCCAGGCAAGATGTGGGTACAAATTCAATTACCGTTCACATGCACGCCTTGGATATTTTAAATGAAGCTACAAATATTCAATGCTTCCGACTTTTTCGCGATGGGCATATAAATATCGTGCAAGGATTGTTGAGTTTTTTGCCTGTCAGAAGGTAATATTTTGAACATGTTCTACAGAATGTGAAGAAGTTGTGAACCCTGGCAAAACGCTTCATGATATTTTTTGAAAACTCATTTGCAGTTTGTTGCAGCCCAGTGAGACGAGGGTATTCGGGAGACGATCCTGCTCCGTGCAGGCCTCTGTGGCAGATAATCTTATAGATTAAATGACCAATCCTGTGAATGTAAACACATCTGTCGGAAAACTGCACCAGTCACCTTTATTAAGTAACCTTAAATGAACTTTCTCATCCTAATGTAGAAGTACACCCTGGTGGGGGGCGTCAGTCACCATGGTTACAGTGGAGGGCGCTTCTGAAAATAACTTGCTTAAACTCAGTGAAATATCAGGACTGTAATGATTTGTGACACAAAAGGTAAAAGCAGAGGTGAGAAGTAATGTTTGTTGGGACAGTTTCATTTTTTTCCTTCCTTTGTGTGTCAGATTTCATATAATGTCAACAGCAGCAGTCTGAACCACTCTCCCTTATGAAAAGTAAACTGGCTGAAACTCTGATAACCTTTTGTGTTTTCTACCCGGATTTGTTCTTTCCTGTCTTTCGTCAGCCTCGCCTGAGCACAAACCTCGCACCCCCTCTGCATGACGGTTCCTCTGCTTGTTTGCCTCGGGTTTGGGCCACAACAGGTCTGAAGGAGGGTGAACGCTGAGTGACGGTGGCTGATCACAGGCAGAAGCTGAACGATCGTGACAGTGTTATTTCTTTCTAGATTAAAAATAGTTTATACAGAGGAAGAGTTCAACGATAACAGATCTCACAGTCTTAAAAAGTTGTCTCCTGGCAGTGTCAGAACAGTAAGGAGCCCCACCACCCCTCGCTGCCCGACTGCTGCTACAACCCACAGCAACACGCCACCACAGGCTACGATTTGCAGGTGGGTGGAGGTGGTGGAGGCCACCACTCCTCCCACTTGTAGAGACAAAGCCACACTGTCAACTCTGAGATCACATACCTCCTCCTGTAAAAAGATTCACAAGAATAGTTTTTGTTGGTGAAAAATTGGCCGAAAAAGAAGGAAGCATGAACAGAGGAGCACGAGAGGACAGAGACAGACGTACTGCCCTCTGGTTCATAACCCCCCCCCATCTGCTTCCCTGCTCAGTGATCAAAACTACTTCACCAGCACACTCTTCAAAACACATCAAATAAGTGTATTTTGACATTAAAGCAGAGCTGTCACCTCTCATTCACTGAGAGTGAAGCAACACAATTAACTCCAAACTCCCAGTCACATCGCACAATATTTCCCTCATACCCAGTAGAAAATAAATAGTCAATGCCAGATATCTTTTTATCTTTTGGAAATCATTCTCCACAGCAGATTCTAAGCTAATAAAAGAGATTTGCTAACGGCTGCTTGTCAGAGACTTTTACTGAGAAAGTGAAAGCCGTAGTCTGTCTCAGCAACTGTCTTCAATATTTGATACAGTCTGCTACTTTATCTATGCCATGAAATTGTAAATCTTTACTTTTAATATAATCAATATTAATTTCACATTCTGCTTTTCATTGATTATTTTAGCCTTTGCCCTTCCAATGTAATAAGCTAAAACTTTTTTGTTTTGTTGTTTTGAAACTTCCTTCCTTTGATCACAAATCGCAGCCTGACAGAATAATGTTGTTATTCTTGCAAACTGGCATGTCTCGTAGCTGTCGCCATGTCTGATTTACTGCAGTGTGACACCGTGCTGTCACACTTGATGAAGTTATGAAATTCACGTTACGCCTTGTAGCAGGTAGTAAATGCTTAACATTCTAAAAATACTTTTCGTTTTTTCACCACAGTGTGAAATAGTACGGAATTTATCATCACAAATCCTTCGATCTGATCTGGCTCTTGTATCGGTTGTTTTGAGATCCACAGTTAATGTAAAATGTTCATCCTAAACGGCACAGACATGAGAGGGAGCGGTGAGATCTAAATATAAAAAAACAACAGTCTTCGGGCAACCAAATCCAAAAACAACCAAGCAAACAATATTTCCATGGTCTTAATGTACACACATCCAAATTTTATCCTATTTGAGACGAAGTCTCACGCTGAAAAAGATCAATCTCACCTTAACGGTAATTTCCAAGTTTTGACTCAAAATATCCTGTTACATTCGACATGAGTTTTCTGAGTCGCTGCATTATAGATCAGAGGTTTTTGAAGCGTGGGAGGGTGAGCTCCTCACAATGAACTGGAAACGGCTGGGTTTTTTTTTTTATTATTATTATTATAGAAAGTGTTTTTCTTTCCCCCACGCAGACACTATTTCTCAGTAAACCTTTCCTTGTTCGGTGAGTTTGGCATCCGATGATATGACTGAAAGATTTTTACTGAAAGCTAAAATAAATGTTCTTAAAAAGAGTAATTTTCCCAGCACTTTAGGTTTAAGTTTGCTGCTTTGTGCCTGTGGTTCATTCATCAGTCAGTTTCCAGGACAAACCGTTGCACTTCGTTGCCACACAGAGAAACAAGTGAGCTGAAGCTCAGACACTGATACCTGCTGCTGTTCGCTGTGGTGTTAAGTTGCCCCTAAAGGTCGTTCTGCTGTGCAGACAGCCGGAAGAAGACTCCCTAGACCACCTTCACTACGTCCTCGATCAAACCGTGTGCGACTTGTTCTTCTGTGTGTTGGTTGGACCACACGGCGAGACACGATGGTCTGGAACTCGCCGCGGTTGTGGAAGTGGGGCAGGTTCACAGTGGCTGCACGCGGAGACGGCGTCAGGGTGATGGAGTCGGACACATCCGACCGTGACTCCGTGACGTGTGACTGAACACCTCACTTTGTTGACCTCGTGTTGCGGCCGTGTGCATTGCAGAGGCGGCGGCCCGAACCCCCAACTGTCAGCGCAGAAGTGGGCCTCTGGAGGAGTAGTAGTAGTAGCAGTGCTCATGTATGCGTGACTGTATGCTGCGTTTAAGTGGGGCAGAGCGATCACAGAGCATCTCTGTGAGCTGCACGGATGAGTGATTCACAAGCACGGGCCATCCTCAGCCTTCCTCCTCCATCCTGCTCCGCTTCCGCCCTGTCCGTCACAGGATGGATCGGCAGTTAGAGACGATAAAAGACAAAACTCTGGATAAAGGTGGGGTGGAGACGGAGCGGGGTCACCATCTGAAGCAGGAATTCATCGTGAGTGATGTACTTAGCGGTTTTATTGAAGGGCTGATTGATAGCCAGGCTTTTATTCGCGTTCTGAGCTGAGTGGATCCAAATGCCCTGGATGAATGGGCCTGGTTAAATGGTAACTCTTCAGAGGACTTGGCAGAGCATGTCACTGTGCGTGTGTGTGTGTGTGTGTGTGTGTACATGGGTGCTTGTTTATGGTCTTATAAGGCTTGGTTTATGACGGTGACTGTATATCTTGACGTGGATGCAGTTGAGTGATAACAGGTCTCGTCTGACAGTATGAGGATAACTTGTAATCACAGTCGGTCACATGGGAGCCTGCAGAAGCACACGTACACTCACACACTTCCTCATTCAAACATAGAAATCAGATCACTATCTCCTCCTCACACATAGAGACTTGCTCACATGCACAATAAATCTCAAGGGCACAGCTAAAGTCAGAGCCGCAGGCCCGAGAACATTAACACTCCTGTTTTGGTCTCTCTTACCATGCATCGCTGCATCCTCTTATCCTCCCCTCCTTCCTCAATCTAGCTCTGTCATCAGCTTTCACACATCGCCAGCACGCGTTCTTAACACACAGACGCACACACCTGGACCCATAATTTATCTGCTAAATCTCCAGGCTGTCATTATCGGATCATTTATTCAAAGGGAAGCTTAGAGGCCAATGGACTTTAAAGCACCTGCAGATTGCTGGTGTCTATCCGTCTTACGTTACGTCACACTCATGAAAAGACGTTTGACCTAGACATCCGTGCCTCACAGATAAATACCTGAACATATCCTTAAAAACAAAATGCTTCCTGTTTGTAGCTATTCTGAATGCCTGAATGTCACTTTTATGCTGGTGACAGATTTAGAGCTGTTTAGCAGACAGAAAATGTGAATCCTTTATCGGCAGTAGGTCAGAGGACAGGGGACTCAGTCAGTGTGCCAAAAGGATGAGCTTTGTGTGTGTGTGTGCATGTGTGTGTGTGTGTTTGTGCTGGTGTTAACTCGTCACAGGACAGAGCCCAGGACAGAGTAAAAATATCACCGATCTAAGAGGGCATGCGTTTGTGCACACGTGGAGGTGGCAGTGTCAAAGGTGTAATATTCTTGATGTTCATGACGTGTCCGGTGGTGAAGCAGGAAGCTTTTTGCTGGTCTGAGTTCAGTGACTGAATCCACTGCGTCCTACACAGGATGAAAGTATCAAGTTTTATAGCCAAACACTTGAAATGTTGTGTTGCTGGTCAGACGGTCACACTGTGGATGTGGCTGATGTGAAGGAGCGGCAGCTTTCTAACTCGTCTTCTTCTCTTGACGTGTCTTGATTTCTATGCGAGCGAGCAGACAGTGCGTGTCCCATTTGTTTTTGTATGCTCCTACATTTCTATCATTATCCTCTTTATGGGGCTCAAAAACTTGGAGCTTCACTTCACTTTGTTTGGTCAGAATTTCCAGTGTGAGACCCATAATTTAATTTTTCATTTCGCTTTCATTTTTTTCATTGAAATAACGATCCGCAGTGCCAATGAGACATGACAGAGATCAGCGTGACAGAGTAAAATTACAATCGTGACACCAAAACGAACCCAAAATATTGCAATGAGACACAAACCCCCAAACTCCAATAATAAACACCTGTAGCCCCAATAAAGGAAGCAGCTTTCCTCTTCCTCCAGATTTACTAAAGACATTGAGTTCCTTGAATTTATTGATATATATCAATACTTCTAGCTGTGAATCAATTTGGAAAGAGTATGAAAAAGCTTCTGATTTCTAATCTGTCCAAGCATCAGGAACATTTAAAAGCAATATAAAAGAAGCTGGTAGTTAACAGGATGCAAACAAATAAAAGCAGCGAGTTCATTTTGACATTCGTCCAGTATTCCTTGTTGGACAAATTTAAAGCGCACTGATTAACTTTAATTTGAGAGTTAGGATGTGGTTGTAGGCTTTAATTAAGTTAATGTTATGTGGGTTAGGGATTCAGTAGTACAAACTAAGGTGAGAGGATCCATTAAATCAATGGTGAAATCCCATAAAGACACTTTACAAGTTGTGTTTGCGAGTATGTGTGTGTGTGTGTGTGTCTGCTGTGATACCTCGCTGTGGTGACAGAACCAGACTGACAGCCTTCTCTGTGCTGGTGTGAGTTTCCAGGAGGTGATTTCTGATGCAGGCTGTTACGCTGAGTATCATCTATATTTATTTCTTTTGAATTTTTGTACTTATTTTTACAACAACGGCCAAAAATAAGTTTTTTAGTGATGCATAGATGAAAACTCTGTGGGACTGTTTGTTAAAACTGAAAACAGAATTAACACAACACGAGGTGTTCAGTAGGATTGGTGGGAAAAACTGGAGAAGTGAAAGTACTGGCATTATGTTCAGTTCATGTTTTAATCTTAACTTTCAGATATGTGTGAGGACAAAGTTTGGAGGTTTTGTACTTCTGACTTGATTTCTTGCCCATGTGGGGCAGAGTCTGTCCAGGGAGGCGACATATAACTCACACGTGTTCACTAACGTCCCGCTCAGTGGGCGCTGGGACGCCGTCAGGGGCTTAGAGCGGAAAGCCGAGGCTCACTAATAACTTCAGGGAATGCACACGCGAACCTTTTCGCTCCCCTCACTTCCCCAGCAGTTCGTCTTCCTCCTCTTCATCTCGCTCACACCCTGCTCCCACCTGCTTGGCTCACAGCACTCCACCCTTCCATTTTTCTCTTTCTTTCTACTCCCCCTCCACTTCACTTGTGCTGCCAGCTGCTCAGCAGCTCCGCTCACATCTCTGGCAGAGAGCGCGCTCTAATCCCTCACACGGCCCTCCAAACTCTGCCCGCTGGATCTTACGGCTTTGGCACTTCTGAGAGCGTCTCACCGGGGAGGGCTGCAGACAGACCAATGGACACAGGGACACTAACAGGCGTGCAGACAGACAGAAGGACAGAAATGGCAAATGTATGGAGGAGTGAGAACACAAAACCCCAGAAGCACAAAAAGCAATGCAAGAGCCAAACATTTTGTGTTCATACAAGCATTACTCCATGTGCGTGTGTGTGTGTGTGTGTGTGTGTGTGTGTGTGTGTGTGTGTGCGCGTGTGTGTGTGCGAGCGTGTGTGGGGGCGTGCTTTCAGCTTGTGTGTTCGGTCTGATCTGATCCTGTTATTTCTCTGAGGGCGATGTTAGAGAGCGAGCATAAAGCACAGAGACCATCTAATGCAATAAGTCAATAATACATCCCATCATTGCGCACAGACACAACCACACACGCACACAGCACAAAATAGCCTTCCAGGGGAAAAACATGAGTGTTTTTCTTCTTTGTAGATACTTCCTTTTTTTAAAAAAAGAAGCAAAAAAAAGAAGGAAAAAAAAACCAGTTTGAGATTTATTGTTCTCTCATATCTGCATTACGCTTTTCTCACGACTAAAGGCAGGGCCGCTGCAAACGAGGCTCGAAAGTAGAGATCCGGCTCTTCATCTCGTGTACCTCAGGAGGTGAAATCCATGTGTGGAATATTCAAATACAACCAGGCGGAGGTGAAGGGTCAGAATCAACAACTGTTTATGCATCACTTTCAGCGTGACCCCACTTTAAGAGCACACACACATACACACGCACGCACGCACACACACACACACACACACGCACGCACACACACACACGCACACACCAGCATGAAAGCCTTTCTGTAGATGACATTGTGTAGGAGCAGAGGAGAGTGTGGCTGTCAGCAGGATTCCCTCTGCCTGCTTGCCCTTGAATGGCATTAAGAGAAGCAGTAGTGAAGAGTATTGAGGAGAGGGTTCAACCATGAAGGGAAACACAGAAACATAATCGTCACACCTTGCCGGGGAAAAGCTGCAGCAGACGCCGCACAATAAGTTTTCACCTGGGTGTTACTCTCATGACTGTGGGTCGTCTGACCAACTTCTGAATGACCGCAATGACTATAGAAATCATGGAAAACTGACAAATGAAGATTTTTTTAATAATATGCTTGATGAAAATAACCCAAATAGCAGCCTGGCAGTCTGAAATGGGCACAGAGTCTTCCTTCAAGTACTTTGATGTAATGTGCTGCACCCAGGAAATTAGTAGCAATGGCTCGGTTACTGATCAGTTGTGAAATATCTTGCTTCACATTTGTCTTTTTAATCATCTGCATAATGGATGCATCAAATATTCCTCAAGCGCATTCTTGTGTGTTTACTGCTTGATCTTAGTGGAGCAAGTTTCAGCTGAGGGTGAAATTTTGGACAAGAATGCAACATCAGATTTAAAATTGTGCAATTGTGATCTTGCTTTATCCTGTTGGGTTTTATATCTGACTTTATTAACTTTTGGGCAAATTGAATGATTAACACTGTAAATTTGATGTTAAAATCAAAGATGGATAGAATTTAAATCACAGATAAAGGTACTGATTTTAAAATTACACTTGAAAATGTGTAATTCTCAAAACACTATTGAAAGAATTATTTAATTTTATATACATTCAGTTGTATTGCTAATAAAAGGCATCAGCATTATTTCACTCAAATTATTTATGCACAATAAAGCACATTCCTCAGACAAAGTATTTGAAATTACAGTGTGGTCCCTTGTTTTGATAAACAAATTTAGATAGAAAGCAGAATTCCTCTCAGTCAAAATAGTAATCTGACTGACGACAAAAATGGAGATCATGAATTTCAAAGTACCATCCAGGAACTCACATCATGTGTGACAAATTGAAATTCATCACTTCCACCATTCTTTAAGACACGTGTGCAGATTCCATTATGAATAAGTTTCAAAAATGAAGCCAATAATACAATGAAAAACTTGTTAAAAACTGTAAAACGTAACGTGAACACGTAAAGGGTTACTTCTCGAGGAACAACACTGATCTCAGTCTATAAGGTTCGGTTGAGACAAAGCACAAAAGTTAGAAGAAGTCAGAGTGGTCACAATCGTGAGAATATGGCCCACACATGAAGTACATGATATTTCCTTTAACACGGACCTCCATGTGAAACGAGAAGCTTTGACAAACGATCTCTTTGTTAGTAGATGTTGGGCTGAGTGTCAGTAGGTAGCTGTGCTAAAATGAAGAAAATAATCAATGTAAGAATAGATGTCCATCCTAAAGAATGTCTGCATTAGTGTGATTAAAACTCAAAGTGACAGCAGTATTTATATAAATCTATATTTGTTAGCTTCAAAATAAAAAAATCTGCAGATGAGCCAGAACTATAGCTGTAGTTCTTGTTCATTGATTCTAAGAGGAGCGAGTGATTTTACAGCAAAGGGAAGTGTTGTGTGTGAAAAGCAAGCACCTTTTCCAGCTCGGACTGTGAGACGCAAAGCTGGGACGCAGACGTCAGAGGTCAGAGGAAGATTCAAGACAGATGTTTATAATTACATGAACTTGACACATTTTCTATACGTTAGAGGCACACCATATGCACTCACACAAAGAAAAACAAAGCAACGCACCTGAGGGTCTATGACCTATATTACAGACACACACTCACACACACACACACTCGCTCACTATCTTGGTTGTCTGACTTACAGTAGCTCTCCTCTTTCTTCTAGTGTCTCATCTTTGGCTTTATACACTCAAACACACACTTGGAAACACAAACACACACACACACACACACACAGTCTTGTATTTCTATCCTTGTGGGGACCGTCCATTGACTCCCATTCATGTCTAGCCCCTAACCCTGACCCTTACCCTAACCCTAACCCACACCACAACAAAGCCTAACCCTAAAGAAATGTTTTTGCACTTTTACTTTTTTCAGTAACAACAACATGGTCAAGAAAACACTGTTTCTCCTACTTAGGACTGGAAAAAGGTCCCCACAAGGCACGTCGTTCCACGTTTTGTTATCCTTGTGGGGACATTTGGCCCCGACAAGGATAGAAATACAAGAACACACACACACACACACACACACACACACACACACACACACACACACACACACACACACACATGCAGGCAGTCATTCAAATACACACTCTGTCATTGTATGAATCTACACAGAACTTGCCTCTGTATGACTAGCAGTTCTGGCTATTTAAAACTGCAGTAACTTATATTAAGTAACATTTTATCTTTTACTATTAATTAAAACAATAGACTGATGTTTAACCCATGTCTGCGTGTTCTTTATTTTCTAAAAGCCTGTCCACTGTGGGTCTTTCCTGTCTTCTGTGTCCTACAGTGATGTGAAAAAGTGCACTTACTATGTCAGCATATTTGTGTGGAAGGAGGGCAAAGAGGTGATTGATTTAGCCTCTGCACCACCGCCCTGGCACGGGAGACGAGAGCGACGGAGGCATCGGGAGAAAGGAGAAAATGCTTAATGATGCTCCTGCAACCTCACACAAACAAAACCAGCCCTAAACTCTCTTTACTTTCCTTTAGATTATCTCACTCATCATTTTTAAATCCCTTTGCTTCCCTGTCTGCCTCCACTGCAGCCCCAGTGTTTCTCCCTTTTTCTGTTTGCTGTTTCTTTTCCACTCCGCCTCTCTCTCCTTATTCGTCTTGTCTTTTGGCCTCCTCTGCTTTACCTCCCTCCTTTATCTCCTCTTGTCTTCTTGGCAGGAACAGTGGTTTTATTATCCAACGTCACCTCTGCCAGGATGGGTCAGATACTGCAGTGGAGCCGTCTTCACTTGGCATCCAGTGTAGGTAGAGGGAGAAAGCAAAAGACGTGCAGTGGAGGGGAAGGAAGCAGAGAATGACACAGAAGTGGGGAGTTTATACATCTCCTGCACATAAACCAAAAAGTGTGAAAGTTCTTCCCGGCAGCCAAGCTAATGGTGCAAAATATTGTGTGTGTGTGTGTGTGTGTGTGTGTGTGTGTGTGTGTGTGTGTGTGTGTGCGTAAGCAGACAGAGCATGTGTGAGCAGTGTGTGCTGCAGCTCCACTTGGTTAACGGTGCGTCACTGTGGCCGTGGGCTCTCTGCAAAGGGGTTGGTAGACCAGACATGGCATGCCGATGCCAGAATGCCAGGCCTGGTCTCTGCTGCCAGCTCCGAGGAGCCTCAATCGATCCTGACAGCTCAGTGTGTCACCAGGTCACACTGACATACTGAGGCAGAAAAACAAGGGAAACACAAGCAAGGAAACATTTCAGCTGCCTAAAGTCTGCTTCTCTCTCTTCACATTCCCAGTGAGGCTCAACGCAGCAATAAGAGTACAAAACGATACGGCCCGGAGTGCGACTGTCAGTCTCAGCTTATTTAGAACTTGTTTCCATGCAGGCACCTTCAGTCAGGAAGCAGAAGATGCAAGAGCAACGTCATAAAAAAACATCTAAAGCACAAGTCCACGGGATAAATGAATGATCATCACTCTGCCTGGCGCATGTGAGCCGTTCAATCCAGTTCAAAGTGCTTTGCATTCACAAACATGTACAGTTCACAAGAGCAACGAGAACAGTGGAGGAAAACAAGGAAAGATAAAAACATGGAGATAAATTCAACAGAAAACAGGCAAAGATGAAAAAAACATGAAAGCAAATTTAGGAGATGGTTAAGAAATAAAAGGAAAGTTAAAAAAATACACGAGTTAAAATGACTAAAGAAGACATCGAAAAATTCCTTGTTTTTCTACCTTCATAGCACATAAACAAAAGCTTTAAGCATTTTTTGAATTTCAGTTGAGATAATTATGGCCTCCAGTTTAAAAAACAAATGGAAACAACGTCTGATTTTGGAAATTACTGTAATGTTTTGGAAAGCTGTACAGGATTCGTATGTCTAATAAACTTCAGTTTATGCATTATAAATCTGAAACATGGAAGTTTTACTGAATTAAAGGACTCTAACTTTAAGAGATTTTTTTTTTTTTTGCACCGAGTGTTGAAAAAAATTAGCAAACTTTTTTTAATGTTCATCAGCTGAAAGGGGGTTCATTAGAAAACCAGCTAATGCAGCAGTTTCCTGGCAGACAACCCAGCTTGTAAAGAAAACTCCACAGAGGGGAGCATTTCCCCACACTAATGAGAATGCATGAGTGGAGGAGGCAAACGTATGGAGGTCAGTAGACGATTCGGATTAAGAAGTCTCTCCCCTGTCCGCCAGATAGTCATGAGCACCATATTCCCTCAGAAAATGTGGCTTTCAATCTGCCAGGATGTACAAAAATCCTTGCTTATGTTTTTAGTTTATTGTATTTTGTGGTCGAACATGGATTCATCATTTCCTGGCACATAAAGCTGAATGTCTTTGGGTCGTTGAGGACGCTGGTTCTGTTTCATTTTTAAGTGTCTGAATTCACAACTTTCCTGTGTCGATTTTACAAATCGTTGGCTCAAACATGTATAATCACTTTAAAACACTGAATATATGAGGGCAAGCTCATTCATGATGAAATAGCAACGATTGGAACCTCATTTTCTTCAACTTAAATCAAGTTCAATAAACACTGCATGTCAGCATTTAGGTAAGCATCATATTTCCTCCGTCTTCTTTCTTTCTTTAATTTTATTTTCCTTTTATTTCTTCTTCTGGTCCTCTCTTCTTTCTTCTTCCCATTGCCCTTCAACTCTTTTCTTCTTCTGTCCCTTTTATTCCTTCTTCTCTTTCTCCTCCCTCTTTTCCCATCCTTTCTCTTTCATTTCCTATTTCTTTCCATCCGTCTCCTCCCTCTCCCTCTCCTTCATCCTCTCCTCCGTCCTACTGAATTATAAGCAGTTGATGTGTTCTCAGTCTGGAAGTTTCACTGTTCAAGTTGAAAGCTTCTCCACTGTATTGTAAATCTTAAGGATATTTGTACCATAAAGACGACACACAGTTTGAATGCGTTATGGCCTCTCTGCACGCCAACGACTGACTATAAACCGCATCATTTTCCATTTTCGTAACTGAAAATTGTCAAGATCAGGTGCT
The DNA here is from genome assembly GCF_902148845.1 of Salarias fasciatus. Taxonomy (NCBI): domain Eukaryota; kingdom Metazoa; phylum Chordata; class Actinopteri; order Blenniiformes; family Blenniidae; genus Salarias; species Salarias fasciatus. The sequence goes on along the minus strand of NC_043766.1, from coordinate 23,981,395 downwards.
TCCGATGACAACCTAAAGTGGTGAATACATGACAGTTTGCATGCAAAGCCACCGCATACACGTGCATATAGAGAACAGTTGGTTGTGAACATCGAGGAGCATCTAAACTTTCTTTACCACGCAGGCTGATCGAGAGAAACGACTCAGCTGAGCCGTGAGGTTCTGTACCAAACGGCTGTAAATGGACACTTTGTTGGAGAAGTGCTGTAAAATTCAAGAGTCAGCAGCGTGAGCATGGTGAGACTCACCATAGCTATCATTATTGATCGACTCACACATGTTCAGTGCTTCTGTGTTTCAGAGGTTTTTTTTTTTTTTCTGCGGACAGAGGCAAACTGAAAGATATTTTTTAACAACAGTTGTTTCCACAGACTTGAAACCATCCTGCTGTAAAATAACAGCCAGACTGCAGCCAGAGCGGACCTACTGAAAAAGATGTTCATGTAAAATGGTCCTGGTTTTTCTTTGGCAGTGAGAGCCGGACTCTCTCGTCACCAAAATATTCAAACTTCACAGATTTATTACTGAACATTTTCTTAATTCTACTGATGTTGATCGAAGACACCAACAATGTCTCTAGGTTTATTCAGGGAACAGCTTCTTTGCTAACATTTTAATGTATATTCCACTGTAGAATATGCTTTACCTAAAACAATTGTGTTTCTCTCAGTTTATTGCTTTTGGTTTACCCAGCAGCATATTGTGGCAAGATAAATTCAGAACTTCACTTTCTGTAAGTGACTTCACCTCATTGTGTCTACTGTTAATGTCCCATTCAATGATTGGAAACAAAAAAAAAGCACAAGTTTGTACTTTGCTGAAATTAATTCAGGCCACTGTATAATGAGAAATTCAATAAACAGTTGCTGCTTCTCCTTCTTTTCCTTGTTTTCTTTCGTCTCTTCTTCTGGTGCAGCGTTCTGCTCCGGCTGGTGCAGAGACACACTTCACTCACTCAAGTCAGTGAATATTTCATCATCATGCAAAACATCAATCACTCGGCTGGCTTTGAACGGCCTATTGACTAAAGATGCTGAGCAAATGTCCCCAGCAGTCATTTGGCTTCCTGACCTCGACCTTCTGACCTCCTGACCGTGTGCCTGATGGCAAAATTTCCCTCCAGGACTGAAACTTTGAACTTGTAGACAAAAAAGACATGATGCATAAGAGATAATAAAACCGGATTCCGGTCTGCTTTTTTGGACCAACCGCAAGACGAGGGAAGAGAAAATGACATCCGAAGCAGTCGTTAAAGAAAACATTAAAATTTGTTAAAAGAAAACTATGTCCCTCTGAGTCGACGCTAGTCAGACTCAACTCAGGTCTGATGCTGCCTGTCCATTTTTTTTTAATTTTTTTTTTATCCCCCCCAGATCTGATTCTTTAAAGGAAATCCAAAGATCTCAGCACTCACTTCCCCTCACATTCAGCAAGCTGTCAGGGGAGGAGCCTGAATCTGTGCTGAGCGGCACGAGAAGGTGAACCAGCCAGATTAAACCTCAGAATAGCAATGCACTTCTCCTCTAATAGAGCTCATCTTCCTCAGAGACTAACAGCTCATTACCACAGGACTGCCCCCAAGGACTCCCCCCCCCCTCCCCATTACCAGCTCCGCACCCCTCCCAACATGACCTCCAACCTGAGATTTAGCCCCTCCATCATGACGCATATCTGCGTAAATACACCCCCCTTCCATTAAACTGCTATTCTTAGTCAAGTTAAAGTAACTCCCAGCTCTCCTGCTTTTTTGTTTCACCCTCCTCTAAAGCGTCATAGCTGCCACCCGTAAGTCAGGCGTACGACTCCTCCGTCTTTCAGCAGAGCCCCCTCCTTCCACAACACACACACGCACACACACACACACACACACACACTCCTCTCCTTTGCCTCTGCTTCCCTCTGTCCCCTCGCTGGATGGCTCTTGTCGACACCTTTCCTGATTTGGAAGTTTTTGATGAGAATTCCCCACCTCAATCTCTTCTGTTTCCCTACTTAACCCTCCCAGGGGCTTCCTAGATCTGCACTGACTTGACACACACACACACACACACACACACACACACACACACACTGGCACAGACACACACGAAAACGACTGGATCATGCTCGCTGTGCCGCACACAGACGTGCACGCTCACACACTCGCTGTGCTTTAGCCTTAATGAGGTCTCATCATGTCTCCTCCTTCTCCTCCTCTTTATCTCTTTGCCTTTTCTCATAGTCAAGTGTCATAATCTTCATTGTTGTCATCTCTTGTGATGTGCAGGAGCGTCTAATTAAATCATTAGCGCACACACACAAACTCCGTTCAAAATCCATATCAACATGATAATCTATTTCCTTTTCAAGGACACGCAAAAACAAACTCTAATTAGTGCCGGCGTGTTTGTGTCAGTACAGGTCAAACTATCAAGAAGGGAGCCAGGCGCTTGTTTTGAGCCTGTTGTGCACAGGAGTGGGTGAGTTTTCCCACAAATTACTACTGCAGAAGAATATCATAGTTAGTGAGTGACGGGGCCTCAAATTGAAGGAGATGCATGAAACCGTGAAACAAGGCCATAGGTGGCAAAAATACGTTATCTGTTTGCAGATACTTCAATTTCCTCCCACAGTCTAAAAAACATGCATCATTGAGTCCCTTACTGTTCCTGCCTGCCGCCAGGTCAGCCCAAAGGGGAATTAAAAAAGTATGATAGATAAATAAATACATTAAATAAATAAATAAATAAATAATGCTTATAATTTTTTTTTAGCTCAGTTGAATAGCATTAGTATTAAAGTGCTGACAGTAAATTATACAACAGTTAAAAACATTTTTTCCTGATGGGGAGTTTGGGAGTCACCACTGAGTTGAGAGCAGTTCTTAACAGAAGGGTGAAATTCTTGGGTGTTTACTACGTGCTGCAGGAGAGATTTTCTAGAATGGTTTGACTCTAGATTACAGTCACAAATAGATGACTTTTTAGGAATAACACTGCTGATTACCTAGATCTATCTCATGATTCAGTTTGCTCTTTGTGAGGCTGGGTAAAGCATAAAGATGAGAGAATTTCACTTTGCAACACCGACAGACAGAATGAGGAATTCGGTCAACCAGGAGACTTCGTGGACAGCGATGTGAGCAGCTGACATTGGTGGTGTGAGAGAGAGAGAGCAGCTGGAAATCAACCTGGAGAGGTGGAGGTCTCCACTGGAGAGAACGCTTATAACGGAGTGTGTGTGTGTGCATGTGTGTGATATGGTGGCAGACGGAAAAATGGAGACGAGTGTAAGTGCTGCAGGTAGCTGAGATGAAGTGCTTGGGGGTCGATGGTCAAGTGGTGAAATGGAGACTGCAGGCAGGACGAAGTGGATGGAGAAGAGAGTCACGGCTGCCGTTTGACTGAAGGAACGCAGGAGGACTGAGAGGAAGTTTGGTTTGGTGAGTTTCACTGTCTACAGAAGGCTGAGCTGGAAGTGATTCTGAATAAGACTGAAGACATCAGAGGGGCAGCTCCAGTGTAGGGATGAAGCTGGGACAGACTGGGATGGCTTGGATATATTCTGAGGGGAAATGGTGGAACACTGGAGAAAGGATGCTGGAAAAGGATCTGCCAGACAGGAGACACATCGCCGAAAGTTGTAGTGTTATAATAGCGCTTTAAGATAACTTTATGATGCTTTTTTCCCAACACTGTTGTTATGTCATAGTTCTGGTCTGCTGGTTGAACGAGCGTTTCTTCATTAAAAGGTGCACAGAATGAAGGAGACCTCTTCCATCACAGGATCATCTAAAACATCCACCCTGCTCTCACATTTTTGTCAAAACACAAATAAAGGATAAACTGTCTCTCTCTCACACACACACACACACACACGCACACACACACACACACACACACACACACACACACACATACACACTTTTCTCAGAAAGTGCCGCCTCAGCACTTTGCAAGGTTGGTTATAGTGGCTGCACTTGTATGATGGATGGCCTCAAGATTCTGCTCAACGGTGGAGGTGTAGTCTGACTCCTCTCAGGAGACACTGAATATAGCCGAGTAAAAACCCACTCGCATGAAACAGCGGCATGAAGCTCAGCGAGTACAACTGAAGACTTTTGAGACGTGCAACATTTTGGCTCAAATGCCTCAGTCAGTGTGTCTGCTGGGAAACATCCGCTGAAACACTTGTGCTAAACTTATGTTTGTTTTGGTGTTAGGAGGATACGACACAAAATTAGACGCTGACAAACGACTCCCACACGTTCGTGGTAAGTGTTGCTGCGACCTCTGTTGTTTCCAGCCAGAAGAAGAAGCAGATTGCATGGCATCGCCCAACAATCTGCACTTTTGTCACTTTTATCTAAGATCCTCCCAAAAAAAAATGCTCGTGCAGACTTCTACCTCTGTGGCTGGGTGCTATTAAGATGGTCTTTTTGAAAACCGTGCTCTCTTCAACAATTTATCTGTTACAGGATTTGAAATAAGAGAGACTCTTAGCAACATTTTCCCAGAAGAATAGAGAAAAAAAAACTGAAAAAGATTGGCTTAGAAAAAAAAATCTGGGTCAGATTATTATCGTGAAGGATGCAGCTGAGAAAACAATTTTTAGATCAATATCCAATAAAGCAGAGTAGAAGATGGGTTGAAAGGGAGAGAAGAAAAAAGATACAATTCTCTGTTTCCTTTACTCCACACAACCCCTGTCTTTTTACCAAGGCACTATCGACCTAGCGTAAGTACCGTGTGTGTGTGTGTGTGTGTGTGTGTGTGTGTGTGTGTGTGTGTGTGTCTTTCCTACTAATGGGGACCTCAGCCTGATTACACACTGACCGGTGGTTACACACATCAGAGTGAGAACATAAACTGAGGTTCAGATCAGGGAAATAAATCACTGCATTTTGAGAAGAACACAATGTTTTTTTTTTTGTTTTTTTTTTACGTGTCTCCTCACTCAGTTGCTCATTTTCATCTCAGTGACAACAACAAAAAAAAAAACTCCTACTTTCTGGGCTCATACAATACATGACTCCTGCTGTACCATGAACAGTGGTGTCTGAAATTTATTTATTTGTTTATTTGTTTTTCTGTTTAATCATGGCATGTCTTGGGTGGAATAAAAGAGTCTGAAATTCTTTAAAATTTTTAAAGTCATCACATTTAAGTGAAAGACGGTTTAGAGCAGATCATTGTGAGGGCCACAAAATTTCATCGAGGGACAAATTGTGACCAATAAAATCTGCCATATGGATGTATTTTTGAAATTTAGCTTCTAGTATCATTCCAAATTTTAATTTCATTTTGACCTATTACCACTGTCGAACAGTGAAATGATGTTTGAAAGTACTTTAACGGACCACACATCATGAGGATGAGCACCAGTTGCAAATGTTTGGCTTAGAGCAGGTCTGCAGGAAATGAATGCAAACCAGAGCAGTACTGAGGAAAAACAACGAATAATGATCTGCATGCATATTTTTGTGCATGGTTGCCCAAGTGTGTGTCAGAAACCCCTTTCAGGGTTGTTTATAAAATTTGAAGGGACTTTTCCAATTTGATTCGTGCGGAAATGTTATTCTTTACAAGCAGTTTTCCGTGTATGTGCCCGCCTTGTGTAAACCAGAAGCCATCAACGATGGCTGCAGACAGAATCAGAGAGCTTTACTGTTATCTTTCATCTTTTCTTACAGCTGATACACAAGTGGTGCCTGCTGTGTCTGAAGAATCCCCCTGAGGTGTGTGTTGTAAGGTGGGATATAGAGCTGTCTGTGGAAAAATACTGTCACAATATTTCTGACTTCGCTCTTTGAACATGACTTTTCGGCCTTCTTTAGCACTGCTCTGAACGATCAGAGGATAACCGATGACTCCAGGCATAAGAGCTAATGGATTTACCACAGCCAGCACCTTCATTTGCATGTTGCAGTACTTGTAAGTACCAGTTTTTCTGGTGCTTAGGCACCAACACAAACCAGATCACAGCAGAAAAATGTATGCATTAATTCAGAGGTATTGAAATGGTGAGAATTCTTACTAAAATGATAATTACTGTTCCATGGCCTACGTTATCGTCAGTTAAAAAATGGTGTTTCTGCTGTTCATTATGTGTCACTTGAGGGCATTTCACACAAAGCAGCGACAACCTGAGACGAGTTGAAGATACGAAAAAGAAAATTACCAATGATTTTCAGTGGAATCATGCTGATGATTTTCTGTGGATTCTGAGCAAACTTTAGGATGAAAAATGGCCTGGTGTGTCCCTGCATGTCTCTTGACATTTCCTCTGCATCCACACAATATTATAACACTTGCTGCTGTCCTTCATCTTTCTCAGAACAATAACTAAAAAAAACTAACGGAGGGTGTCTCCCAAGTCAATAACAGGTCCAGTCCAGCCATTATTTGTTGGAGCTCATAAAAGAAGTGCAGAAGCTGCTGAAGGAGGAACGCAACCCGGATGAAGACCAGGATTACACGCTGAAAGCTCATTCAACCTTTATCACACATAAAAATGACATTATTAAACATTCAAGGTTAGTTTGAGACTTTCATGAGACAATTTTACTATTTTTAATGTTAAAACTTCAAGGGACTCTCTTGTGAGGTCATGCACGTCATGCACATTCCAAACCCCTGAATGTTTCAAAATACATCGGAAACTTCTTTGTCACCTTTTTATTTATCAGAGTTCAGTGAGATAAAGCATTAAAAAAAAAACACTTTTATCCTAAACAACAAGCAATTAATTGATCTTGAAAAAACTGACTTGGAATTGGTTGGTCTACATGACATTGATAAAGTCATGACTGAAAACTCATTTATTTTTGTTATGATCAACAGAACGCAAAAAAAAAAAAAACCTATAAAAAATAAGAAACAATATGAAATTACACAACTAATGTGAGAAATATGACCTACTAAATAACTTGTTGAGATTGCAGCAGTGTGTTTTATGCTGGGCTTCACCAGATTTCTGTTGCTCGACTACAGCAGGTCGAAAATTACGCTGATCGACTTTCACTCAGTTGGATCCTGGTTCAACTTGCTGAAAAATTCTTTGACTAGTTTTTAAAAGTTTTCTCAGCCAAGGTCCACAGTATCCGTCTGAGCTGCTCCAGCTGTTGGCTCCGTCCGTCTCTCCTCTCAGGGCCACTGATCAGTCAAGTCGTTGCAGTGAGTTGGTCTTTCTCATCAGGCAGTGGACTCGCTTCCTGTTGAGCTTTTACCTCAGTTTGAGATACCGAGTCTTGTCCTCTTGACTGCTTTGATGTTTCTGTTTTTCAAACGTATTCATGATTTTTTTTTTTTTAAGTTTGCTTGCTGCTGTCAACATTTGTAAATGGTAACCTTTCTCGGTAGAGATATTTATTCATTTTGTTAGTTATAAATCTGAGTATTGATGCTATTTCACAAGCCAATCGGTGGGCACGTATAGAAGTTAACCAGCCTCAGGATGGGTCGAAGGCCAAGGTCCTGCTCCCCAGACAGCATCGACTTTTTCTGAGGGGATTTGTTTTCCACCTGTCAGCTTATCGTATACAGCACATGTCAGTCCTCTGCGTGCCAGATATAGGCTGAGAAGCATTTCCATTGAGTCAGTCAGTGCTGCCTCAGAGATGTTTGGCATTGTAGAAAGCACAATGTGCAGGTATGAGGAAAAATATGTTTGGTGGTATTCTTTGTCTTGTCTCATCTTTTGTGATGTCCTGATTCAGAGCCTATTACTGTTTTCTCTATTAAACATCTCTCTTATTTCAGATGTCTTTTGGCATCGCTAGTCAGTTGTTTATTCTTCACCTTTCTCCTGCTTCTTGTTTTGCTTTGCGTATTTAAAGTCCAGCTCCTGCTTTAGTGTCAGCCTCTTCTTTCTGTTGAATCTTCCTTTAGAGTATTTTAGGCTAGTTTTTATAATTTTTGGGATTTTCTTTCTTTTTCATGCATGGACCGACATCATTTAGCATTTTTTGTCTTTCCAGAGGCTCTGTTTAACTGGGCCCCATCACAGTGTTTTGGTTAACTCTCCTGCCTCATAATGAGACAGCTGGGGTTTCAAATCCAGCCCAGCGTCTCTGGTTTCACTTTCATTTGGTATGATGGGTCCAAGAACATTTTGAAACAAACTTTCACTTTTTAAATGAAAATAAAAACAACCTCATTATAGAGCCTATGTATGAAGTACTTATATAAAATACTCAACTTTATTTCTAGAGCACTTTCAAAACAACTACTGCTGGCACAAAGTGCTGTGTACAAGAAGTGCAAGATAAAATATAACAAGAACCAGAAAAGCAATAAAATAAATAAATAAATAAATAAATAAACATATAAATATAATGAACTGTCCATAAATGCCCAGCTCCAATTGTGGTATTTTGCAGCCCTCAGCATGCATAACATTTATTTTGCAAAATGACCCTTTACAGCACAGCTTGACTTTATTGCTACTCCACAAGCAGTAAGTTAGCAAGTTTTCAACGCTGCATCGCCAAACACTCACTTGTAATACCAAATGAACAAATCTATTGACTTAATTAGTTGGTATTACTGAAAACTTTGTTTTCTTTGTCAATTTAAAAACTTGAATGGTCATCCCATGGACAGAGATGGACCCACTGGTGAATTGGTTTTGGCCCTCAGGCTGCATGTTTGACTCCCCTGGCTTAGACTTTCTATCAATAAAAGTAATTTAATAAAAAAAAAAAAAAAAAAAACCTTAAAAATCTCTTGTAGTTTCTGAATCTGATTCTTCAGTTTAGATCACTTCCCTTATTTCCTAAATTACACTAAAACAGTAACTTTTTTTTTCTCTTTACAAAAAAGTCATTACACTGTGATAGCCGGAAGTGGTCCAACTGGATATGTGTCCCCTGAGAGAACCAAAAGCCCACATGTGGCATTTTTGGAATCCATGTCTCCTTAAATCTTTTATGCTGAAACTATAATATCAAAGTCATCTTGTAATTCAGACACTCACCCTGGTAACTGTTTTCTAGGATGTGCCGGCTAAATGTAGGAGTAGTGCCGAGTGGTTTCTTTGTGTTGTGTCAGATTCAAGTGCTCTCAGAAGTACTCTCCAGCTGTGTTCAGCACCGGCGCTCTATTTATAAAAAGTGCATTGAAGCGTGGGAGGAGAGCATTATGTTGTGTCAATATTTCAGATGGCATAAACCACAGTGATGTGTTACTAAAGTAAGTGAGTAGAGAGGAGATGCCTGTGTGTCTGGCTTCACACACACACGCGCGCGCGCACACACACACACACACACACACACACCGACGCACACAGTGGCCTGGCCTATAATCGTCCCTATTTAAAATGCTAATTTTCTCTCTCCCGCAGGTGCCTAACTGTGTTTGAAACTAAATTGCTCGTCATAGCAGGTCAATCTGAGCCTAATGAATTCATCTGTTCTCCCATTACACTTATTGATGCTGAATGGCGGACGACAGGTGCTCCGTGTACTCAAGGGTTTGAAAGCAAAGCCCACAGCCTCTTCTTGCGTTCTCTGAGTGCGCAGATGAAATTCCACATTGGCCTGTGAATATTTCAGTATTTGGCTTGGATGAGACTTGACCTGTTACCATCTCCATTACAAGGGACTTTTTCTACTGAGCTGCGCTCACTCGTTTACCTACGCTAAACTACCAAGCACCCTGGCTCACCTGTCTCCCGCTGCTTCTCATGAGTTCATAATGCAACTTTAGGGTCGGAAACCTACCAGATTAATTTGATTCATTGAAAGGGTTTTATAATTCTGCACATGCATGAAATACTGACTTGATAAATCTGGGTAAAAGCCATACAGTGGCTTGGAAATGATTTGTACGAAAATTCATCAGTATGCACAGAAACACATACATGGAGTTAATGCATGAAACTTAGCATGAACTGAGTGCTTTGAAAGCCTGCAGCGCCCTTAAATAACACAAGATGTAAAACACGGGATGAAGCATGTTGATGTGGGTGGGTGGTCAACACACACAGGCAGATATATATACACCAACTAATGCTTTGGGCCAATAAATCTGAGCTTGATGGTGATCTTAAATGCATGTGCATATTGCAAATGAGTGGAACAGTCTGTTCTTCTTGTTTTCTGGCGTCCACTGTGACACATGTAATTCATGTGAAAAGAAAATGTGAAAGGTCTATTAAGTCTATTTTGAAACCAGAAAAATGTCATTGTGTATAGCTGTGATAATAATGTTTCTTTATTCCCACCGATTCCTCAGACGGCAGTCATTCAGGTTGTAACAGCTAAGAGAAACTGGGGGAGGTAGCAAGGCAAGCGGAATATTTTCCACAGGTCTTACTGTTTTCTTCCCCAAAGCGATCATTTAATGGCACACTCGTGGAAAATGGGAAGAAATGAAAGACAGATACATCAAGGAGCAAACAGTGGGCGTTACTCCTCCCAGTTTCTTGCAGCAGGGAGGTGCGGTAGGGGGCTAATCTTGTATAAGTGGCAGGTTTACAGTTCATTGACAGCTGTGATGTAATACTTAATGCACGGCCATAAATTAACAGGAACCAGTGAGCCTTTTTTCCACAGCCGCTCAGCAGACAGACGTGAGGGATGGCGCTCACTGCAATCATTCAAAAGAAAGCGGGAAAGAGAGAAAGAATTCCCCTCCTCCCTTGAATGTGATGTAGCATCCACCTCACTGGAAATAATGAATCTTATTCATCTATCTGTGGCTTTGAGACACCGAACTGGATGAATGTCAGTTTAAACTCTGAAGACTTCGATATGAAGGTGTGTTGAAACTATTAAAGTGTGTAAGCAGCTGTGTTTATCAGAGGGAAGATCCAAAGCAATGTCACACTTCATCAAATTTTGAAGATCGCATAAATTGAGTAGCTAAGCAGTAACCTTCTTGGCCTGTCAGTCACTTAATTCAACAGTAAGCAGCTTATTAACTTGGTTAATTAGGCAATCAATCATAGATCAGTCAGTCAATCGGTTACGCAGCGTGTTCAAAGGGTAACTAGCCATTTATTCAGAGGACAGGAGGGTAGTTAGACAACACAAAACCTTGTAAGTTCAAATCAGTTTGGTAGTTAGTTGTCTGCTGATCATTGCATAGCTCGTCAAAAAGCCAAAATATTTAAAGGTATATGAGATGTGTTTATAGTATATGACATTTTTCTGCCTTATTCACTTCCTTCATTGCCTACTTATAACAATCTTTGATAGGTATCATAATATTTCTGATTACACTTTAAAAAATGGTCTTGACTCTGGCATAATGGGTGACTTAACTGCAAACTTGCCTCTTTTGACACTTTGATATTCATCCACCTCTGGTCAGAGGCAGATTTGCTCCACTAAGCAGCTGATTGCACTTATGTGTGATCATCGTTGTACAGATGTGAAAGTATAATCAATCTTCTAATTTTAATCTCAAAGAGCAATCAAAGCTGGTCTTTTCCTTACAAATTCAACTTCAGTTTCACAATCAATAAATCCATGCCTCATTGCAGCGCTCTCAGTATTGCTGCTTCTGATGTGTTTGGTGTTCAGCGGCCTGCTCCTCACGGTTTCTGCTGTGAGCTGTCTGTCTGAGCACATTTATCATCTGTGCTTGTGCTGCTGCTTGTCTGCATTTTACCTGGATTCACCCCTTCTAGATATACAGTAGATCATGATACAGAAAAATATCCCAAAGCACTCTCATTTAAATAATTAAAGAACCTTTAAACAAAGAGCAAAAATATGCTTAACAACAAAATCAAGCTCAGCTTTGGTAAATCTTCCTCAAGTAGTGAGTCTTGGTTCAAAGGATTTGTATTATTCCCGAGGCACAATTTCTAAAAATAGCAACTGTGTTATAACAATTGTTTCCATTCGTGTTGGAAACTAACAGCAACAAACTTTTAAACTTCTTCCTCCTGCATTGAAACAGATCAGACTTGTAGATAAATGATGACTCATATCAGCCAAGGCTGACTGAGCTGTTTTCCTGGACCTGATGCTGACGCCGGTGTGAAGTGCAGCTTGTTTGTGCTTGTGTCTAAAATAACATAACCAGTTTATTAATGGCTTTTTAATTATTCAAAAGAGCGTCTAGATCAACGCTCATGCAAGGGGCACTTCAAACAATTACAGCCCTCATAGAATTATATCCTCAGAGTCCATTCAAATGTGTTTTTTTTTATACCTGAAATGACACACATATCTGTCGATGCAAATTGATGACTTCAAGTGAAGAGCTGCTTCAAGATTTGAGTATCAACTGAGAATCAATGTATTTCTCCAAATTACCTGAAATGAGCTTCATATCCAGGCAGACACAACTCAAACCTCCATCTGTCCTCCAGGATAACCAGCCTGGGAGAGAGAGAGAGGAGGGATTCTCTGTGTACCAAAGGGTTAAATATATCACGTTCTCAGGGGAATGAAGTTAATCTAAAATGGTGGATTATGTAAGGGGAACCTTAGCTCCGGCTAATCCTCTCCTGTCTGACTGCCACACTGTTCTTTGATGGTGGGGTGTCAGGTGAATGTTGCGATGTTGTTGGTCTCAGAAGAGAAACAGGAATATTCCAGTCCCAACATCTTTGGCAACATATTCTATCCTATGACACTCTGGTTTATGATGATTCCATATATATGATGTATTACATTTACAGAAAAGAAAAAAACATAATGCAGCATTTACCACTGGGTAAATTTATGTGCATATGCGGTTAACCCAATAGCTCTGAGGTTGCTCTCAGCATTTTCCACCACATGAACATGCATGATCATTTGCCCAGCCGCTGCCTCCAACACATTAGGGGTTTTCACTTTGTGGGAGGGAATTTTTCTAGTTGCACATGCACTCAGTGGCCAGACTCATGTCTTTCAAACAAAATAGATGAAGCTCTACATGTCGAATGCATATTTGTGGCCGTGGGAAAGACGGAGGGAATGAGATGGGCCTCATCCAACTCTGTGTCATTCCTGATAGATCTGATGTTAGAATCAACATCAGAATGTAGAGAGTGGAAAGAGTGCTGGTTTTACCGCCTGGTTGAACCTGATAATAAGATAATTGGACTGTCCCCATCCCCACTCTGTCTCTCTGTCTTCCCTCCATCCCCGGCTGACCACTCCCTCTTGGCATCCATTGGCCTGCACAACTACAACCAACAACCAATTGGCTACAGGGGAAATTCTCAGGCTGAGTACTAGTTAATTATGCTAAGCCAAGAAACTGATAAGAAGGCAGCTTTAAAAATTTAAAACCTCTGGAAACACACACATACACTGAGAAGTGGAGAGGTTTAGAGGGAAACTGGTTCTTTGACAAAATATGAGGGCGTTTTGTTAGAGTGAGCTGAGTTACAATAGCAGAAGAAGCAGAGCTAAAACTAATATCTTGCTTTTCTGTAATGAATCTAAACCTTTGTATCATTTCAAATACAAAACAGTTTTACAAACACTGAATTTGAAAAGAAGAATGTAGCTAAATTCCCTGTGTGTCGGTCCTTCCCTTCACCCTGCTCAGCTCTCTGTTCCTCTTCTGTTGCTGGTACACTGCTGGCCTTTCCCCTCTCTTCTAGTTAGCTGATGTCTGTAGGCGGATAACACCGCTTCACTGATCCACAACTCATGAAACACCACTCATCCTTTTTCTCCCCTTCTTTTTCCTCTTTTTCATCTCTGCCCAAAACAATCTCAGCTCCACGCATCATTTTTGTAGCATACAAACACTCATACACCACCCGGAGTCTTGGTTTCAAATTTCTTTTGATTTCAGAGAAGCAGCGGAAAACATATAACCTCATCATAGATTTGACCTCACCTCTTTTTTTTAATGAGTTTATAGTTTAGTGTGTTTCCAACCTTTTGCTGTAGCACTGTGTGACAAAACTGCTGATTGCTAAACTTTCCAAAACTGCCAGATATATCAACGTGTCAGGCCTGAGTGAAAATGCCCCTGTGCTATTTTTCTTTAAAGAAACCCTTTGCTTTTTCTGTGTATTGCCCTCGGCACCGAAATGCTAATAACTTCTGTCCGGGTCCATATCTGCCTCTGCAGTCCAGCAAAGACTCAGGAAGCATGTGAGCTTGCAGGTGCAACTCTGTCTGCCAGAACTGGAGCTGCACTGAGGTTTCCCGCAGGACGTTTTTCAAAAAGGAAAAAAAAAAAAAAAAAAAAAAAAAAAAAAAAAAGGAGAGGAAATAAAAGGAGCTGGGACATCAGGATAACCCCCTCTATCTTATGCTTCATTTCCAACATGCAGCCTAAATGTTCTGCAGCAAGATATTAAGTGTTTTGCAGCTGCAGTAAGGACAAGGCTTACTGACTCCACTACAACAGCAGGGACGTGCAGCGCTGCAGAACAGCTAAAGAGCTGACACTTCCCTCTGCATCCTCGGGATTAATATTGACTTCAAAACTACACAAAAATAAAGGGAAAAAAGCAGGAGGGACAAAAAAAAATGCAAGGAGAGAATGTCACTCTGCCAATATTTTGTGTACCTTCTTGCTTCTAGTTATCTACTTTTGTACCAAATGTGCTTTCTATGCTTAACAGCTTCTGGGGAAATGATGCACAATATGCATCTCTCTGGTACGATCACCCATTAGCTTAGCAATTCTGCTTCAGTGACTTTAACAGTTCCTGTTTCTGCTAAAAGCTACGTGCATTTAATGTGTAACAAAGGCATTAAACGTTCTGAAGTAACTTAAAACAAACTGTATAAGCTTATTTGAAAGTTGCCATTACAAGTAAGGAGGGTCGCTGACAGGGGTACGTCATGGCTGTGGATCAAACTGCGGAGTTTACTGGCTCATCAGGAAAAAAAAGAGTGTCGGGGGGAGAAAAAGGGGGAGGTGGAGGAGAAAGAGAAAAGATGGATGAAGCAACAGAGGAGGGGGATAGAGGAGAGATCGAGTATCTGTGGGAGTATAATTAACTCCATGGTCTGGCTCTCTGCAGGCCTGCGGCACACTGCTCTGAAATGCTGATTCAGTACACAGATAGACAGAATAGCACGGGAGGGAGAAGGGGGTGAGGACGGGGTGCAACAAGACAGAGAGAAAGAGGGAGGGAGAGCGAGCGAGAGTTGGAAAAAATATTAAATGTTTAGTGAGGGAGAGATTAAATCAGAGAGCCAAACAGTGGAGACAGTATGAAGAGTACAGCCGTACATTCAAGGTGAAGCAGCTGAGTAACAAGCACTGCATGGCTACAGTGTGATGTGCTGCGGCCTTCCATACTGGCAGGTTCTCTGCAGTCACTTCTTGACTTTATCCAGTGCTGAAACATTGGAGAAGCAGCACAAACCCACCACCGACTGCTTTGAGGAGACCAACAGTGACATCTAGAGGTTAATCCAGAACTGCAACCTGTATTCTGATTGATGCTGATACACACCTAACCTCAGTGCCCGCCGGAGCAGATGAGAGCTGCAGTCTGTTGCACCTTTCTTCTAAAGTAGAGGAAGAATACAAACTATAGCCATGCAGAGCTGAGGGGCGGAGAGCTGGCTCCTGTGTCGTGGTGTCAGTCAGGGAGCTGAGCTGCTGGAACTCAGGTTAGTCACAGTTGAAAGTAGTCAGTCTGTCAGCAGGCTCAGGGGGGAGGCGGTGGCAGCTCACATCTATAATGCATCAAGCTGGGTGTCAGTTAAACTGGAGACAAGGACAGGACAATAGAGCCAATAAATGCTGCAGGGATACCACTGGATGCATTTCTGTGTATTTAAAAGATAAAAGTTCTCCATGATGTTGTGTTGCTTTGAACAATTCCATGAAGCCAAGATGTGATGCTTTGTTTATTTTTATATTATATTGTCAGAATTACAAATATTAGATGCAAAAGTGGATCAATATTACCTGGTGAGGCAGGTTTCTTGCAATATATCTTAAACATTGCATCTTGAAACATAAATTTTACCAACGTGAAACTAACCTTTTGTTTTATAAAGTTTTCTTGGATTCATAACTCAGGATTCTACAGGTGGGTCAGCTTGTATTTATTTGTCGTACAATTTGCAAGGGAACCTTTGTTTCTTGTCAACTGTAACTCTCAGGACTATATATTTTATGAACCACATACACAACATAGGTGTCACACCTTAAGAATAATTTTACACAGTGTCATCTGATTCATTCATCTTCCTATTTGCTTGACTGTAAGTGGCTGTGTCTATGATGTCTAGTGTAGACCGAGCAGTTTCTGAACAACAAATTAGACCAACCCACCAAACTATGCAGGCCAACATTAGTGCAGAGGTTGAAACATGTGGCCAGCATGGCTAAGTCCACAAACTGAACAGCAGGTGGCAGCAACACTGGTGGTGATGAGGTCGATGCTGCAGCAGTGAAATCAAGCCACTGTGAATGAGGTTAAGTTTGTGCAATGAAAAAGACAAAGAAATAATGCCTTACGAGAAGGAACGTGGTTTTTCATGTATCAGCGTGCAGAGGAATGCTGCGTCAGTACAGATTTTTGAGTGCAGTACTTTTTCTTGGAATTCTCGGCTGTCCATTTTAGACAAAGTTAAAAGTGCATTAAATATGAATGTTTCAGGGTTCATTTGTGTGTCTTTGTGCTGAAATAACCAAAAAAAAAGTTTGGGGAAGTTATTTTTCATTATGATATAATTACTAGTGTTGTGGAAATTCTATGCTGTACCGCTTACAGCTTTAGTAAAAAGATTCTTCAACAAATGGTCTTTTGGGGGTTTATTTGAAGTACAGGAGTCATACAGACAGCCGGCTTGCCTGTATGATCAAATCACTCTGAGACACACACAAAGAAGGAAAACCTTAAACCCCTCCCAAAGTCGGAGGAGTCCCAAACAGGAGCTGGACAGTTTAGAGTAAAACAACCTTGGAAGACAATGCAGCCATTGTTGAGATCTACAACTCTGCAAAAACTGGACATCTTATCAGAAAAGTTTCCAGGCCTGAATCTCAAAACAATGAGTTTTATGAGTTATTAAAAAAAAACAAAAAACAAAACAAAACAAAACAAAAAAACAATGTATCATGAATCTAACTGTTAGAACTAAAACATTCAGTCATGTGGTTTAACTTTTATCAGAAAGAACACAAAAACACTAATTCATTCTACCATAACAACTAGTTTAGCCAAATTGAATTTGTGCAGTATGTGTTCCCTTAAATGAGATTGGCTGTTCTGCATTAGTGTTTGTTTAATTACTATTTTTTAGAAAGTTGCATATCTGTTATCGGTATCAAAATATGCTGATTAATGAACGAGACTGTGAAAACACCTTGTAAAAAGCTACACCTCGAACCAGGGAGAAAGAGGTGTCAGATGGCCCAAAAGGATAAAACATTTTAAAGTGATGAACAGTCACTTTAGAAAAAAGAAGCTTTTTTTACTACTGCATGCAGTGAGGAGATGAAGAAGCAACAAATGGAGAACGAAAAAGACACAAATGATGATCACTCAATTCTCTGACTTCTAATTTAGAGAAGACCTTTAAACTGTCCTTGGAAGACTAAAAAAATGAAATGCTATGAAGTTGCACATGGTGATAATATCCCACTTCTGTGTACTGACACACTCAGACCTTGTCAAACATGACACCACTCTCATGTGGAACAAAATAAAACTCCAGTCATTCACCAAAATGACCAAAAAAAAGGTCTGACATCCACAAAAGTCATCTACTTTGGAAGATTGTCTGGGCTATCTGTGCTAAGCATGTTAAATAATATTGAGAACAGTAGATCAATGTAATTAATTGATAAAGCACATATGAAGAAAAAGTTTCGTTTAATGTCTTCCAATGTTATGCTAGAAAGCCGTTTGAATGTATTTCTTTGAACTTTTTAATCTGCATTTTGAACTTCTTTAATATACACAAATTAATTCGTCCTAAATATCTCAGAGACAAACCTAGGCAGAGCAGTCAACATTTATGGCTTCAATCTTTATTTTAAAATTACTGCGAAGTCCTGTTGTGGTACAATGTGGCTGATTCAAGGTTTCTTGTATCTCAGGATGAATCATCTGAAGAGTCAAAGTTCCAGCTGCTACTCAGACACCCTCAGTCTGTACTGTATTATTCTGCTTGTGTCTGCCAGCGAAGCACATCAAATATAACACAGAATAAATTATAATTTGTGGTGTTAAAATAAAGACAACTTCCAGCAAACATTCACTTGACAGTGACTTTCTTCCATTGATCAACAACAGGAGAGGAATCTGGGATGTCAGCGGCACCGATTGTTTTATTGTGTTATCTCCAAATATTTTATGAAAACAGAAGGTGTAGTTAATTCTGGCGTCAGGAAGACAGCTGCTTATTATCAAGGCACATATAGCATGATACGAGGGGGTACCCAAAAGAACCTAGAATTTGATTGTAACTTTTTATTCATTACATTTCCAAAATAAAACACCACCATCGCCTTCAAAATAATCTCCATTCGTATTAATGCAACGCTCCAGCCGTGTCTCCCACTTCACAAGTGTGTTGTGACACCCGTGCGTAATTGTGCCATTCTGGGCCAGCTGCGATTTGTCTGTCACCTCCTCCACATCTGCAAACCGCTGTCCCTTCAGCTCTTTCTTCAACTTGGGGAACAAGAAAAAGTCACTCGAGGCTACATCTGGCAAATAAGGCGGATGGGAGAGGAGATTCATCCCATTCTTTGCCAGAAACTGCGTGACGCGCAGCGCCGTGCCCGCTGGCGCACTGTCGTGGTGGATCAACCGGGCTCCACTCCGCGGGCCGCTTCCTCCTCACATCCTCACGGAGCCGTCTGAGGACTTCCATGTAGTAGTCCTGATTTACAGTCTGACCTGGAGGGACAAACTCGCTGTGGACGATACCCTGGACAACGGAGAAGCAGCTCAGCATTGTTTTCACGGCTGAGCGGACCTGACGCGCCGACATCCGGCCCTTTTTAACCCGCCCGACCACTCATAGACCTGAGTCTTCCCCAGAGCATCATCCTTGTAGGCTTGCTGCAACAAGGTGAGTGTTTCTGCTGCTGTTTTTTCCCAGCAAAAAGAAGAATTTAATGTTTGCACGCTGCTCTGGCTTCCCAGTCAATGTCGCCATTTTGGAACAATCGCAGACCGCAGAGGCACTCTGTTACTATAAATAGCGCCTGACAGGCGCTGGGAGCTCAGCTTTTTCACAGATATGCACGAGGCTTACCTGCAGCACATCTGACAGCCAGAAGTCGAAACTCATTATTATTATTTTGTGACCAAATTCCGGTTTCTTTTGGGTACCCCCTTGTATTTTAAAGTACTTTGAGCATCTGATTAAAAGTACAATATAATAGGAGCCATGCATATCAAAGTAATTCATTCATTTTCTTGAGCAGCTTATCCTTTTCAGCATCGTGGGGCACCGGAGCCATTCCCAGTAACTCCACATTCAAGTATTTTCTCAAATTAATCTCAAAATCTTACAAGATCCAAACCTGTCTATTTCCGTGCTGACAGGGTTGAGTTATCACGGCACATATAACACGACACTTTAAGGTGGTGTGAGCATCTGATTAAAAATACAATATAATAGCAGCCATGCAAATTCAAGTATTTTCCCAAATCATCTCAAAATCTTACATCCAAACTTGTGTGTTTCCGTGCCGATGGGGAGGGGAGTGTGCTTCAGCCGCTCTTTTAGCCATGTCCACTCAGCTGGATCAGTGTGTCTGAGGGAGCATCAGGTGAATTATCTTCACTTGGGAGTAGACCCCAAGTCCGGAGCAAAGCAAGCCGCTGAGCAGGGGGAGTGGAGAAGTACTCCTTCTGTTTGTCAGAGTACTTCTGGACTGAAGGGATAATGTCTCTGTAGCTCCAATCCTAATGCAAAATAACACAGAAAAGAAATCTGATGATGTTTTGGTAAAGAACAAATGTGACTCATTCAGAAAAGTGGGCTTAGCAAATAAAATTAAGTCAAAGAATCAAGTAAGAAAACTCTAATAAACATATATTCAGTTTTTTTTAAATGTCACCACAGACAACATACCAGAAAATATTTTCACTTGAGAAAATTTTTGGCTTAATTCACCTACATGAGTTAAACGGTTTTTTTGTTTTGTTTTTTTAAACAAAACATGTATACTTTCATTTTACCTCCTACAACACTGTAAACTCAACACTGACATTTCCTCAGTTTAGACCCACGGGACAACAAAGTCTCCATCAACAGGTGGCCTTTTATCTAAAGGTTATCTGTCTCAGCATCTCTGGCATGGAACAGTTTGGTGTTTGTTTGTTGTGTGTGCCACAGGTGTTATGACTAAAACTGCTCAGGTGCTGTACCTGCCAGTGGAAGTTGAACGCCTCCAGCAGCTTGATCCTGTCCTCTCTGGAAGGCACACAGTCAGGAGGCGCAGGCTGCACCAGCTCAGCGCCCACCTGTACATCTCCAAACACCAGCAAAGCTCGAAGGGCAAACCAACCCCCAAACCTGGGGTGCACGCACACTCCGAACATTTTCTGCAGGCAAACAGATGGAGACGCTCAAAACTGAGAAGGAAATGCTATGCAAAATGCTGCCCAGGCTATATCCGGGGGATTGGCATTACCTTTTGTCCCCATGGCTGGTCTGTGACATCAGGCTGCTGGTAGTAGAAAGCTGCTCCAGACACATGTGCAGCAGTCTGTGCCAAGAACTTTGGCATCCTGCTGGGCAGAAGCTCATAGTCGTACCTCACATCTACATTCTGTCCTGAGAAACACTACAAGGAAAAAAGAGTCAGTTAGAATGGAAAACACTTGAGGCTACATTGAAAGGTAGTGTAGCATAGTGAAGTAATTCTCAAAAGATTTCCTACTAATATGGTAAAGCAGGTTATGAGTTACCAGTTTTGTTTGTGAACTTTGTGTGTGATCTTGTGAACTGATGGTTACATGCAATATCAGAAACATGTATAAAATACCACACTGTAGTTATTTCTAAAGACCATGTTTGCAACAAAGTGAGGAGCATGATCCAAAGAGCAGAGAAAAGTTTAAATCAGCAAAGTGAAAGCATAAATTGTGATCATTTAAGTAAACATTTAACTCAAAGACTGAATACATCCAATCAGCACATAGCATGGAAATTAATATCATAGTCGTTTTCAATGTGATAAAAATTTCCATCTATTTGTTCGACATCTTTGATCAATCACAACAATGATGGCAACATGCTGAATGCAGTATTGGAAGTGCATAAGTGGACAGAGAGCCAAAAAGCAGCCTGTGAGATGACACAAGTGAAGTTAATATGAAAATATAATATCTGTTTTTTTTCCTGAGATGCTCATGTGCTCCTGAGAGACCAGTTTTAACTATTATATCCAGTGATGATTTTTTTTCCCAGTGAAGTGCCTGGTTGAAAACCAGTGTTTATATGCATGGGCCATGTATTATCTCTCTGCTCATCTCTTGATCCTGCTTTAGGATAGGGAACATTTGCAGCACATAGTATCAACACGATCCAGCTGAACTAAACATAACCTATCTTTATGACTATGGAAAGTTGTGCAACTTGCCACACTAACCCAGTGACATTGACACACTACTGCGGACAGATTGGGGGTTACACTGACATTGCTGAATTTTGTGCATCACTATGCTTATGTGTCTTGTATTAAAAATCTTTAATGATCCAGCTGCAGTCTTCATTACTCAATCATTTCCCATTAAAGGCAGCGAAATCTAAACCACAGTATTAAGGCAGTATCTGAGTTATGAGATATGAAACAGGGTATTACCAGACTCATCCCTTTTCCAACCTGTAAAGCACCTGTCATCCACTCTCACCTGTGTGACAGCAGAAGAGACACAGTGCTTCACACACTGGTCTATGGGGTCAGTCAGCCCCTGACAGCTCTTCTGCTCCATGAAGGGCAAGAAGGCCTGTTCAAACATGGCAGGAGTGCTCAGCAGCAGCACAGCCAAGCTGTCATCCGGGTAAGACAGCCGCAGAGACGGAGACAGCACAGAGTTATACCAGCCGACCTACAGAAATGGGTGGACAAACAGAACGAAGCAACGAACGAAGTGAACAATGAGAAGGGAACAGAAACAACCCTTTTGTACATACCCGGAAACATACACCCACCAGCGCATCAAGGCGTCTGGTAGTACACGTTATACCGCTCAAACTTTTCAGCTCTTCACGCAGTCTCAAACACCACGTGTTGCATGAACACGTCTCACCTTTACTGCTAAGGCATGAAAATACACACAAGAAAAGGTAACAGGAGTCACATTACCTTTAGAGGATACACTTCAAAGCCCAGTTTTGACAAACGGTTGTCCAGCTGTCCGGTGATACTTTCAACATCGTCGATGGAAGCCGCCATTGTTGTCAGCACGGCGCACAGGACTATGGGAAATGGTGTTCTCTGGCGAACTGCTGTCGGCCAGAAAGAAAACTTCAGCTCTGTCACGCTTTAAATCAATTAAAGACGGTTTGAAATACAAAGTAGGTCATAGTTTGGCTAACAACCGTACTGCATGACTACCGGTGTAGTTCAGTCACAACCAGGTTAGTGGATCGACTACAAGTCCCACAGTAGGAGGGCTCTGCGTCTGACGTCATCACGTCACAGTGCGCTCCTGGATTTAAAAGTGGCATCGCCAGTTTTTCTGTGAGTAGCTCTGTTAGCAATTTACACACACCCTTTAAATTCCCGTGTTTGGGTATAGTTTACTTAACGTGTGTGGATAGTGCGTGGACTGTGTTGAAGGTAGACCTCATTCAGTGTCTTAGAGGCGGTAGATGTGAGCTTTCTGCCAGTCAAAACAGAGATGGTGTTGGGGAATTTAGAACTGCTAACGGCCGATATCTCAGATTAACACTACATACACCCACTTCAGCACTTGCAGTACCTCCATTACTTAGCGCTGATGTTTTTGTTTGTTTGTTTTTTTTTCCTGCTGTTAAGATTATGTCGGCAGGGAGAGATTCTGCGTCACACCTAAAATTGCAGAGGGAGCTGCACATCACCTGAGCTGGCCCGCTGCTTTATCAAACACCCTACACATCTAGTCACTTTAACCTGTGCTGCAGCTGACAAGCATCACCTAAGCATGCAGGTGCAGTGGCGGCCTGCTGTAATCTAATATCTGTAAGTGTCAGAGATCTTACCTCAGCTGTTGGCTCACGGAGCGACCTTAAAACACTTCTAAAGTTACTGTATCACTGTCCCCCCGTTGGTTTTTCGGTGTAACGTCGTTGTTGGGGCGTCCGAGGATCAGGAATTAATGCTGATGAATGATGCATCTGACAGTTTGACTCGGTGCTTCTGCTTCCAGGTGGATTCAGACATGAACTGGGACAATGAGCTGAGCTCCATCCTGTCAGTAGCAGATGGCAGCGTTGCAAAAATGAGGGTGAGTCGATTGTAGTGGGACTATCTTTTAAGTTGACACTTAGTTCTATTATTCAAAAGCCTTTGCTCACACATATATAAGTGGATATATGTCGTTTTTCAAAGTCAAATGCTGTGGTAGACTTGCTTTTCTGAGTTATTTCTACACTCAATATATTGAGACATTTTCCAAAAGTTTGCACTGTATTTTTTATCATTCAACAACAGTAACCCCGAGTCATATAAAGCTGGACGAATAGATTACTTATAAAATTCAAATATTTACTTTATGTGTAATTAATGTGAAATATATCAAGCTGTCACTGTTTGGAATTAATTATAGGGAAATTAACTTTTGAAATGTATTCTGACGAGGGCTGTCACTTTAGTGCATTAATTAGATTAATTAATTACACCGCAAATCAGTGCACTAAAAAAATCAATCTAAAATTATTTATAGCACACTTGAGTGGTAGTTCAGTGTGAAAGGAATTGTCTTATTTAGAGGCATGTTCTACTTGTAGTATTCATTCTGAATTGCTGTGTTGAGTTAGCTTTAATGTTCATTTTTAATTCAGTTTGCTTCAGTGGCTATTTTAGACTCAGCCTTATTTTTTCAGAATTTTTTTAAATCTATATTTGTACTGCATTTTTGAATAGTGCACCAGGCCGAATTGATTTGCTGGGATGTGCTCAAACTTTTTCTTCTTTTGAATTTCTTTAATGAAACACACTGACAGTGTTATTTGAGTTGCCTGATTGGGCTCAGAATTTATTTTGGATGAGACGTCCTGACTTAGCTTTCACTCATCATCAATAAAAATGTGGATTTCAGATCTTCTCTTCTCGGTGTTTTCATTTGATGAGTCACGCACTACAATTCTGTAACGTCCCTGAATTTGAATTCTTCACTTGGGGACCTAAAGCAGATATGAGATTAAAATGCAATTAATTAGAATAATTAGTTACAAATCCTGTAATTAATTAGATTAATTTTTTTGGATAGACTGACAGCACAAATTCTGACATTCTGAGATACAGCTGTAAATAAAGTTTTGTTGGCTTTTTAGTATAACACTGAACCTATTCAATATCAGATGTTTGTAAGTTGTTCCCATATGCTATTATTGCAGCATTCTGTAGATGGCAGTGTTGATTTATTGGCTGGACTTAGATAATACTGTATAGCTATCTGGAGTCAACAGATTTCTTGAGATTCTCAAAAAGTTCCTATTGTTGTCAACAGAAAAGGCTGACCCCACCAGGAAAATTCCCCAAAGGAGGAGAAGGTGGGTGAGCCCTTTTAGATTTCTGGGTAAACCTAAAACAGGAAACTACTGTTATTTTTGTATATACCTTCCTCCTCACTTTAAGATTTCACAGTTTAGTAAATCTTACTTTAGAATCTTCAATAAGATTTGATCAAATTTTCCTTTCCTGTCCACATTTTTCTTCAGATTTGTTTGCTGCAAGAGAAAAGCTTTACAATACAAATCTGGACCCTCCTGCTCTTCCACCCCGAGCCCCTCTTCTCCGACAGCCTTCCCCATCGCCAAGTCCTGGCGTGCAGTGGGCAGACTTAGCCTCTATCCAGTCACAACTTCAGATCCAGAACCAGGTGTGATTTTCAATAGTTGGACGTGCAGAATTAATCAACAGTGTGTTTACGCAATCTCTAATTAATTTATTTTCACACTGTCTCTTTAAGGCGATTGAGTCTCTCACTCAAAGACTCCATGACTTGGAAAGGGAAAAACAGTCTCACCAGTGTCACATTCAAATGCTACAAGGTAATCAATCGGTACTTCTGCACCTAAGATTGCCCACTGTCCCTTGGAAAAATGGAATTGTATGAAGAAACAAAAGTACCCGTATATGTTCCATATTGAGCTGAAAAGGGAGGCCCTTTGTCCTGTACCTCGACAATCAAAAAGTCTGAAATGTCAATGGAATTAATGAATAATAGTGTGCTTTATATGAAAACCTTGGGTAAACCTATTCCAAAGCCTGTTCTGCTCTGTGATCAATGAGCTGACAGCACACTCACATGTATGACAATACAGAATCACGCTTATCTCATTGGTCGAGGTACGGTTGCTTGCAAACAAGATGCCGGAAGACAACGGCCGAGCATTAGGCAGCATGGGTGACAGTGACTAGGAGAGTATAACTTTGACAAGCAGCACTCCTCAAGGGAAACAAAGAAGGTTGCAAAAATACAGGAAGGAGTGGGATGAGAACAGCACTTGGGATGGAAAAAGGGCATGATAACACAGGAGTTTACAGCCTTCTTAAACACTGCCATCAGTTATGTCCAGAAGTAGTTTGACTTGTCAGAGGAAAACTGACTCTTTCACCTGCAGCCCTTCTCTCTAGCATCCATTAAAATCTCCTTTTATGACATGGAGAAGATCACTTCGCCTAGTTGACAGGTAAGAATGAAACAGTTGTCAACGTAGTGATAAATCATGTATTATTATTGATGATTGGAAACAAATACAATCGATAGGTAATATATACAAATAAATACATAATCATAAACTTACTTTATAGTATACACATATGCAAACTTTTATATGTTAAACAACGTTAACTACAGGTAGTTAAAATACTATACAAAATTATAAATATATACATTTTTTTCTTCTTC
Organism: Salarias fasciatus; assembly: GCF_902148845.1. Lineage (NCBI taxonomy): Eukaryota > Metazoa > Chordata > Actinopteri > Blenniiformes > Blenniidae > Salarias > Salarias fasciatus. Next base: position 23,955,460 of record NC_043766.1, on the reverse strand, counting down.
TATGAATAACCTATGTGTCTGTGCGAATGCAAACAGCCATCTGGAGCACCTTACTACAGCTCTTCAGGAGAAGGAAAAAGTTGTAGTCAAAGGCAACAGAATAGAGATGGGTGCAAGTTTGTCAGGCAGCTGACCTCCAACATCCAGGCAGCTGTATATCCTTCAGCATCCCGTCTTCCTCATCTTGGGGGGAGGGTTTTTTTTTTTTTTTCATGAAGAATAAGTGGACTGATGTGCCGAACAAAGGCCCTGCTGAGTTCATTAGAAATGAGCTCACTGTCAGTCTAAATCAGGGGTGGGGAACCCTGGTCCTGGAGGGCTGCAAACCTGCATGTTTTCCATGTCTCCCTGCTTCAACACAGCTGATTGCAATGAGGCTCGTTATCTGGCTTTCTGCTAGACTTGGCCATGAATCTTGATTCGATTCAGGTGTGTTGAAGCAGGGAGACATGGAAAACATGCAGGTTTGCGGCCCTCCAGGACCAGGGTTCCCCACCCCTGGTCTAAATTGTGAAATGTTTTGCTCAGAGTTTACTCTATAGCACTGAAAGACAAAAGTCCTTACTGCAGCAAGAGCTCAAGAGATACAAATGGAAAAAAGAGGTTGTCTGCACATAATATCATGTTGAGCTCTTGAGTTCAATCTTATTTACTACAGACACAAATATTAAAAAACAGTTTTTCCCCACAGACTGTTTCCAGTTTTTATTGAACTAAATGTGCGTTATTACAAGGATTTTCTGATTTCTATAGTTTTATACAATTTTAAGTTAAGATATTTTTATTTTTATTCTATTTTGATTTAAACCAAACAGGGTTCTGTTAATGATATATATTTTTATTCTAGTTTAATTCAAGCCAGACGGAGTTCTGTTAAATTTGTTTTTATTCAATGAAGTTAAGCAAGACAAGTATATTTTCAAGAGAGATATTGTTAATTTTGTTATTTTACAATAAAAAAAATTGACTACATTTGCTTTCAGTGTATTCACATTATTAAACTATGCTTCGACTCCTAGTGAATTTAAGTAGTCAATTCTTCTTCTCACACTCAAAAGCAGGACAAAAAAAAAATCAGGTGATTCTATTGGCTAGCCCTTTGAGTTGAGATGTCCCTTGTTTATTTTTCAGAGTTGTCAACCCTATCAGCACCACAGTCAGCTTATCTCACTGAATCACTTTATCATCTGCTAAACATAGGGATGTGACGTCGGACGTCGTTGAATTGGTTTAATTATTTAATAATTAATTTAATAAGCAAAAAATGAGTGTCTGAACATTCATTCATTCATTCATTTTCTGCCGCTGGTCCCTTTCGGGGTCGCAGGTGGCTGGAGCCGATCCCAGCTGCTATGGGCGAAGGCGGGGGTATGCCCTGGACAGGTCGCCAGTCTGTCGCAGGGTGGACATATATATATACACAGACATACAACCATGCACTCACACATTCATACCTAGGGGCAATTCTTAGAGTGACCAATTAACCTGACGTGCATGTTTTTGGACCGTGGGAGGAAGCCGGAGTACCCGGAGGGAACCCACGCACACACGGGGAGAACATGCAAACTCCACACAGAAAGGCCCTGAGTCCCGGCCGGTATTGAACCCTGGACCTTCTTGCTGTGAGACACAAGCGCTAACCACTGCACCACCGTGTGGCCGTGAGTGTCTGAACAAAGTGTCACAATAGTGAAACTGCATAATGCTTGAGTTAATTTAAGAATGGATCAGGTTTTCTTTTTCTGTTATGCATGAATGTCAGGTATTGGCTCGGAGGAGACACTAGAGGGCGCTTGTATCACCCACTTTCCAGGTGAAGCAATAGGCCTGGTCTGATTAGGAGGATCAGTCAGTGGCAGGTGTGGGTGATTGCATCTCCCAGAATGACGACGTGCTGCTGGAAAGAGAAGCCAAACTGTGTGTACTTCAGCATATATCCGTCTGTCTGGCTTGTCTCTTTTATGGTTCGGAAGTCGGAACTCTTCCCCCGTCCTGGTGACACCTGAGACTCCATCTTCATCTCAGAGTTCAGGAGAAGCACGTGAGGCTGGAATTTCGGGCCAGTGAAGGAGTGTTCGACTTCAGGAAAACAAAGGCCAAATACCTGAAAAGCAGAGTGACCCCAACAGCCGAGAATACAGCCGTCCAGACAGACTCCATCCTCCGCAAAGAGACGAACAGCAGAGTGCGGAAGCGGTGCGTCCCTCTAACAGGAAAGATCCGAAGGGAAGAGCAGCTGTGTTTGGCGGCTCCGGCCCGTCTTCCTCACCGCAGTAGCAGCATCTCCAGCCCAATCTGCCCAGCAGAGACCATTAAGGACTGTCCGCAGGCACCTCAGCTAATCATGAAGCCACCAAATCAAACGTGAACGCATGCCAACAGTTTGCTGGGATGAGATCAGTGTCCTCGTCGACGGGCAGGCGGATCGAGCCGCTGTTTCAGTCCTACAAGTCAAAGATGGGCAGCTTCACAGTGAGACCGTCATGAGTCCTGTCAAACAGCAGTTCTTTACCGATCGGTGATGATAATGAGCTAGGCAGAAAATTCTATCCAGAAAGACAATGTGGGCCACACGATGGTGCAGCGCTTAACCAGGGTCGTGGTTAAAACCAGGCCGGGGTCTTTTTGTATGGCGTTCGCTCTCCTGTGTGCGTGAGATTCCTCTCCAACTTACTCCTACAGCCTAAAACATGCACAGTGGGTCCCTGCATGAGCAAGACCTTCAGCCCCCACTTCAACAATAATAATAATAATAATAATAATAAAGTTCTCTCCTGCTAAAATGAAGGATGAAGTGGGAACAGGAGTATGGAGGATGGAGCTCATCAGTCAGCCCAGCCACATGGACATGGATTCTCTTCAAGAAAAAAAAGACAGACTTTGATGTGGAGTTGGTAAAATACAGCTCTAAGCAGGAGGATGACTTTGCAATAAATCAAATGGAAGAAACCTCACCTGATTTAGTGCCTTTGCCATGCAGACCCCTCTTCTGCAGGGAGTCGGATACTTCTGAGTTTGTTGTTCAGTCCTGACCCCATTAGTTCCCTCTGCCAATCAAAGTGCCTCACATCAACCCAGCCGACACACGTCCAGTATTGGCAACCGAGCTTCACAGCTGAAACCAATGCCCAGAAAACGTCTCAGAAACAGGTCCAAGATAAAGAATCTTGATGTTAGGAAATGTTTATCAGATGGGAAATGCTCATTAAACACGGAGGTCACTGAACAGCAACTTTCAACATGTATCTGTAATCCGAGCACATGTGGCGAGGCGAAACGGGGTGTTACTCCCAAACTGACGACTGAATGGGGTCATAAATCTCATGCCAGCATTTGCCATTAGGTGTCTCTAAAGGTACCCACACACTCAAGCAAAGAGTTTGGCTCTTTTCTCCAGCTGCATTTCCACAAGCGATCACCCCTACCAGCCATCGATGCCCCGGTGAGGCCGGGTCCTCTTTTGCTCTACCTAGGAAGTTGGTGAGAAACACACCCATGCTCAACTTGCTACTGCTATCTCATGTATCCTCCAAACGAATAACTGAGATGATTCTCAACCGAGAAAAATGCACAACAGAGAAAAACCTGATCCATTCTAAAATTAACCCAATGAGAATTATAATGTAGTTTCACCAATGTGACACTTTGTTCAGACATATGTATCATGTTTTTTTGGCTTACATTTGAGTGTCCAATAAATCGCTATATAAAACCAATGCATTATTATTATTATTATTATTATTATTATTATGACATATTTAGCCACAGGTAGTCTTCATTCCTCCATCCAACCATCCATTCATTAATTCTCTGAAGAAGTAAACAAGCACAAATTATCAAATATGACCACTTGCAGGCTTAAGAATCTTCACACAACATAACTAACAATGAAAATTATTTTGTTATTTTTGCATTAAATACTTTTCAGTCCACTTCCATTATGCGCTGAGACTGACAAACAGCATTTGACTCCTTGTGGTGACTGGAAGCAATAGTGCATGCAGAAAAATATGCTGTAAACTTTATGAATCTGAAGATGTAATTGCAAAAAAATCCTTCATTTATTATCTCTTATTTTTGTTTGTTAGTATTGATTTATTATATTGTTATGTTCCGGCATAGACTGCTTCGGGCTTCATTTGCAAGTGCTATAGCAAACATTGGAACATGTCTGTTAAATTAGAGAATCGTGTTTCATTGCTGTTGCTCTAACTTCCATTGAGTTTTTAATAATGCTCACCTGTGTTTTTTCCCCCATATTTTTTACTGTCTTCCCCTCTGTTGTCTGAAAAAACGCTCATGACCTGAAGACTCATTCATAATTAAAGAGCTTAATAAATTATTCTGATTTGTCCACGGGGTTTTCACAGAGGACATTACCCACTGCTCATAGTAATCTGTAACTGGTCTCTTCTAGGTGAGGTTCACAGACTGCATGGGGAGCTGAGGGACCAGGAAAGAGAGAGGGAGGAATCGAGGAGGGGACAAAGTCCAGGGGCGCAGAGGAGGATGGAGGAGTGGAGGAGAGAGGTTGGACGTGAGCTGAGCAGTCTGCGGGGACACATCAGCAGAGCCACGTCTCTGGGCAACCTGGAGGAGAGGTGGGCTGGGCTGGGGTTCGCAGCACCTGCAGACTGCACTGATGGCCGTCCCAAGATTTGTCGAACAGCGTTTACATCTGGCACAGAACAGAAAAAGCGCTTGCAGTTGTAAAGCTGTGTGGCTGTCAGTTACAGTTTGGGGAATATCCCCCGACAGCTGTTGGAACTTTTTTATTTATTTTTTTTTTTGTTGTTGTTGTCTTTTGTCACAGTCTCAGCTCGAAGCTACACAAAGAGGAGCTGGAGCACCTGCGGAGAGAGTTGGACCAACTGAAAACACGACTGAGTGAGTCACGTACGCTCACACACATCATGCCCGCGCATTGATTCAGCGGGACCGCACATGTCCCGGCCCACCATTGGCCTCCGAGAGGAAGACAAGCACAATCTTGTTCACGGTGTCGGCCCTTTCTCTTCCTTCTGACAGGGAGGCAGGAGGAGAACGGGCTGCTCCAGCAGGCAGAGGCCAGGGAGACAAGGAGACAGTATGAACGCAGCTGCAAAGTACAGCACACACTCTTTCACGCTGGTGGCGTTTGCTTGTGGTTTGTTTTCATTCAGGTCCTTTACATTCCCTTTGTGTTTGAGTTTTTTTTTTTCTTTTTCTTTTTTGCCCAGACACTGGAGGAGCTGACAGACAGCTACAGAACTCACCGCGCTGATCTGACTCAGACGCTCTCTCAGTTCTCTCACACGCAGCACGAGGTCTGCCAAATCAGGTACTGATGTTGGCATGTATAAGAGCTTTCAGAAGAGGACATTGTTGCCTATTTTAATGTATTCTGTTGATCAACTTTTTCAACCGTAAATAAGCTTTATAAAGAAAAAAAAACAGTTTTGTTGAAAAAGTCACAGTTTAAATTTTCTTTATCTATGTAAGCAGAATGAGGAAGAAAATAGCCACAGGAAAAATAAGTACACCACTAAATTATAGAGCCATGAAGTCAATAACGTTTTGAAGTAGAAGTTTCATTTCATTGCAGGCCCCATCAAAATGTCAGGTGTTTCACCACAACCGACATTTTGGATGTAGATCATATGTTTGTGTTGTGGTTAGCACGCTCACTTCACTCACATCCTCTCTTTGTGTCGGAGCTTGGTCCACTTTCTGTGCAAAGTTTGCATATTCTTTCTGCATGTTCATTCCCTTTTTCCGTGCTCCGGTTTTCCTACTACAGTGTAAGACCTGCCTTACATTACATTACAGGCATTACAATGCCTTCAACATTAATCAGTGACTCTAAATTACCTGAACTCTTGAATTTGTGTCTCTCTCTGTGGCGGACCGGCCACCTGTCCAGGGTCTATCCTGTCTTCATATTGAATCATCTGGGATTCGAGCCCTCTGAAAAACTTGTCTAGACAACACAATTTAGCACTCAGATCTTCAGTTTTTCACCCACTGACACCTCAACTTTGAAGACAAAATGCTCACTTGCTTTCTGCTCACGAGCAAGTACTATGCTCAAGAGATCACCAGTCTTGTCCACTTCACCTGTCTGTAGTCATCATGTTATGGCTAGTCTTTGTATATATCCAAAAGCACACACTTTTTTTCATATAGCGGATGCTTGTTTTCTTCTGGAGTTTTCCATCCTTCAGTTGGTTGCATAAGTAGTGTTTGATGTCTCACAACAGTGCGACTGTGTCAGAGCTGAAGGATGAGGTGAGGAGATTCGCTCTTCACGATGGTGAACCTACGTCTCTGCTGTCAGCGCACGTGCCTGGTATTAGTATCTATCTACCCCTCTGGCTCGGCCTTACACACATATCCCACATGTTACCCCGATAATTGTGCTTTTATGTTAATTTTAGGGGCTTCGCCATCTCCACTCCCTCGTGGCCAGAGCAGATTAGTCAGAGTTGAAGAGGGCGAGTCCGACTCAGAAGACTTCAGCCCGACTCCGAGCCTGGCCGAGGTCAGCTCAGATGACCTGTCATGGCTGGACGACAAAGACCCTGGTAGGAATTTATTTTCCTTCTTGCTGGGAAACGTGCTGAACAGGTTATGTAAATGCTGGATGTTTACTGAGCAGATTCTGCAAGCAGGGATTGTTCAAGACGTTGGTTTCTCTCATCCTCACTGACAAATCCTCTGCAGTCTTGCCAAAAGAAAAGGCTGCCTTCAAACTCCCTGTCCTAGTTAAAAGAGTCAATGACAGGACTTAGCACGACCTGTTGAATATGGTCGTAGGTGCCGTTAGCCCCCACAATATGCTTCAGCTCTCAGCTTGGCTGAGAATGAGCTACACATTATTCCTCAGGTGTGTTTCCAGGCTGATTCGGCTGTTATTACTGATTAAACTGAAAAACTGTTGTGACATTATGACAATGGTTTCCCACTGCGCTTGGACATTCAGAGTTCTGCGTCATCAATGCCACGTGTCGTCATATGATTCTCACGAGCCACCTGCCTTCCGACATCTCCAGCAACACAAACACGTCCTGACAATCGGATCACGCGATTCGACTAACGGAAAACGGCGCACATTGGCCAGATGGGCACAATCAGATGACGGTTGCAGCAGGAATGGGACGTGTAGTTCTGCTGATCCTCCCCCACACATCTGGCTCGCCCTCCACTCTGATTCATCCGGTGCATACACATTGGTGATGAAAGCCCTCCGTTCTCATTAATATACGGTTAGTTAAGAGAAGAATTGATCATTTGTTTTGCAGTTAGTAGCATGAAGAAAAGATTGATGCCATGCAGGCCTGTTAACCAACTAACCAACCATCTATTCAAGCAAGAAATACAACACAAAAAAAAACCATTAGAACAACTTATCACGTCACAGTCCTTTGTCCATTTGCATTAAACTTGAGAGTTCAACAGTAAAGTCATTCACATTGACAACATTTTCAAAATTTTTCCTCCATACGTCAACACAAAAGATTTTAAATGAAACAGTCAATATGTATTTAATGCACAATAATAAGATGTTTATATTTAAATCAGGCAAATGGAGCTGAAATTACAATACATACATGTTGTAAATGGACAAACGACAGTCATCATGAGCTAGATAGTCAGTTTTGATATTCTGTTGCGTGTCCCTTACAGTTGTTGATATATCATCACATAGTGCCTTCACATGCTGGAGATCAAACATATTACACAGAGATGTTCCCCAAAGTAATCTGACGTGCATGGCCCATGATGCCTTACAAATTCTGAGGCAGCAGTTTACTCATGGTCTATTTATGCAACTACGTTTCAGCGGAGTTAAACTCGGTATGAACCTCCATTTGGTTGCAGCTCTCCCTTTTTGTACTTGCTGCATCTTTTCTGCATTGTTGGGTCGGACTCCCCCTTGTGTGTGAGAGAGAGAGAGTAATAGGAGAGAAAATTATAATATGAACTAATGATAAAGAACATTACTCTTCCTTGCACCTTCATAATCCATTTAGTTGCATCAAGTATTTAGAGGAATGTGAGCAGATGATATTAAAGACTACAGTGTCCATCCTACAGCGCTTGTCTGCAGTCATGTTTTTAACATTAATACAACACTTTCATGAACTCTTAACCTTTTGTTTGTTATTTGTAGGATAAATAAAGAGGAAATAACACATTTTGTCATGGAACAGCCCAGCAGCCATTTATCCAGTCGCTTGTCTCCTTTGAAAAATTGCAGAGCACACATAAGGCAAATGTATGATTTCCTTCTTGGTTCAAAATCAAATTAAAGCTGACTTTCTGCATTTAAAGCACATATTGATTGTTTAATTTCAAATACGTTGTGGGGATATACTGAGTCAACATGTGAACAATGAAGAAAAAAAGCACAAAAACAAAGAACCTGAGGGGTTTTGGACCAAGTTTGTTTAATTAAGGAAGTTTCACAAGCACTTTGAGACTGCTCCCCCAGATGTTACTGATCTTGGCTAATCATCTTCGGACTCAAGTCCTAAAGATTAAGAAAAAAGGAAAACAATTAAGTGTTTAAAAAGTGTTTAATATATTGATATAAACTATAAGTTTGGAACGTAGTCGTATAGTAAGTATTTGTGTTAGCAGGTTTTTCAATTGTAAGTTGTTCTTACATCTACCGACAGAATACTTAAGCTCTCATTTCCTCCCCTGCAGTCTGTGTGAAATCCGTTTTTTCTTGGTGTGTGTGTGTGTGTGCGCATGCACGCTCATGCGCTGCTCACCCCTGAGATTTACTGTAACAGAAGGTTGATGTTTCCGGAAGAGATTACAGTCTCTGCTCCAAATGTTTTCCCAGAGTGGTTTGGGCCCATGAAGCCTGGATAATTTGGCAACAGCATCCACACACAAACACAAACATGCGCACGTACAAGTTCACAGTTGTTCTGGGAAACCATTTGAATGTGTTCCAAGCTAATCCCAAGTGGTGCCACAGCAGAGAGGCTCTCAGTCAGTCACATGCTCCTTCTGCGCTCCTCAGGTCTGCCGGCTCGTCGGCACAGCCCACAGACACGACTGAGCGTTCAGTCCAGACGGAGCGACTTTGCCAGGCCCGACCTGGACCACGACGACGACGACCACGACGACGATGACGATGAAGGTGATGATGGCGACGACCTTCTTGATGACGACCTGAACCCTGACTTGGCATCTGACCTCAGCCTTGATGACCTCTGACCTTCCTTATAATGACTTTCTTGATGGAAGTGAAGACCTGGAAAGCGTCTAAGAGCAACAAGGGGATTCCTGCTCCTCCAGTGCACGGTTAACGTGTATTAATCGTTTGAAATTACAGTGATTTTATCAGCACAATTCAAACATGCAGCACTAATAATAGAAATAGGACTGCACAAACATCCATATGGCTCATTCTGTTAGTGGTCCCAGGAGGAGGAGGAAGGAAAACAAAGAATGGAAAACAGACTCGGCATGGTAACGGAAGCACATCTACAAGTAATCAAATCATCCTACTTAGTGTTATTACTGTTGCTTAACCCACCTGCTTTGTCTCTCCAGTTGTGGGAGAAACTCTTAAAATCCACTTTTAGATATTGTACTCAATCCTAACACGTTTAAGTGAGGGCAAATCACAACGATCCACATTTTTTCCTTTTTTTTTTTTTTTTTTTTTTTTTATTAAATTAGTTACTGGTCTGGCCTATTCGCTTACAAATGAGCAAATCCTGAGTCATTGATGCCTTTTGTTCACAAGCTGTTTCATCAAAGCATCGTTATGCCCTCAGTCTTGTTACTGATATAGACTCCAGTTTGAATAATAAGCTCTAACTGTCTCCACATGTACCAACTGATAGGAACAAACTGAGCAGTCAGGCAGCTGTTTAAAGATTCCTTTGTGAGAGCTTCTCATTCAGAAAGGAACTTGTTTCATGATGGTTGGAATTTGTGCCAGCAAATAAGGCTTTTCTTTGTCCATTGCTTTATTTCGCAGCGTAAACCACACAAAGAATATAATGTTTTAATTGTTGCCGCACCCTGGGCTCGTACGCTGTGCACTGCTGACAATAAATTACGGGCCCTGAAAGAGTTCAGGACAGGAGTCCTGTGATTGGCCGGTGAAACCGCAAGGTTTGGCTTCAGGCGAGACGAAATTAAAAATAGTTATGTTTAGGTTTGTTATGATTACAGATTGTTGGGGTGACTGAAATGTTAGATGTGGTTTAGGCTTTGGGAGGACTTTCATCTTGAGCTGTAGCTTCAGCGGGATCCATAAAGAGACACTACTGATCACTTTGGTTTTCAGAGAAGAGTGCTGGCTTCCAAACAAAAAGCCTGCTGTTATACTCAAATGTCTTAGGTAGTTATTTTCAATTAATCCTTTATTTCTGCAAATAAAAGTCCCGTGATTCTGTGCCGCTTCACGTTAAACCTTCAGGGCTTCAGATCAGGCCATCACGGCTGGCTTTGGGTCGGGAGCGGCTCTACATTCTTCAGTATCATGGATAATGGATATTTAATGGGCTCTTCCTCATCCAGTAATGTGCACTCCTCAGTCCAACAGCAATCTGATGAGCAATGGAGTTTTTCTCCCTACTAATGCAGTTGAAGTGAAGTAGAGGAACAATGGAAAAAAAACATTAACCTCGCATAGGCGCCAGGACACCTCCACCTCCTCCACTGTGATCCCCACGTACTCTCCGCCCGGTGAGGACGGTGACGAGGTCCCTTTACGCTGCGGTGTGTGACAGAAGACACGCTGGGCTGAGCCGCGTGTCACGCTGTTAAACATTTCAGCTCCCAGACAGAATTCCCCCTCAATCAAAGCTGCCAGACCGCCGTGCGGAGCGTCGTCACCTGACGGACGGGTTGGATGCCCAGCAGGGTGCACACACGTGAAGACTTGGGTGGTAAACGTCCCGCCGCACTATATGTAACATCTGACAGTTGTATTAGTGGTTCATCAGGAGAAGACAAAGACCCTGAAGACAACTAAAAACAAATCCTGTGTCCACAAACCTCTCTAACAGTGTCCTTGCATAAATGGTAATATAGTGGTTGCAGAAACATTCAATGAAGAAAAAGGCTCATCTCTCTGTTACTGTGGCCACATAATGACTGATGAATCAGACCCTTCTACTGCCATTTTATGGTGTTTGCCAAGTATTGTTCATTGGTGAAGCAGTAAACAGAGTTGACTCAGTCGCTGAAGATCTGTAAAAGAAATGTTTTGTGTTTTGTCTCAACAATAAAAAGTCTGTGAAAAGTAAAGTGTTGTGTTGTGGTTGTGCTTTTGTTGTCGCTAAGCCGGAGAGATGTTTACGACCGAAGTCTAAGAGGGGAATGAAATGAAATGGAGAGAATGGTTTCAAAATACTTTTAATCAAAAATCACCAACGGTCCATAAATCACATCTGGCAGGAAGGCCTCGGTCCTTTAACACTTGAAGAAAATTACAGAACACAGAGCTTCTATTTATCAACACTGAAGTTTTAAGATCATGGACGAGTCGATACATGGTTTGCAAGGGCAGCAGGTGTCAGTCTGTGCAAAACCTTTAGCAGGTTAGACTGCTTACAAATGCTTACTGCAAACAAATATTGTTTTTTCTAAAATACACAGCATCCATGCCAATGAAGACCAAACGTGTCCCCATGCCTCACCACATCACCGAGTGATGTTTCTGTTGGGTTTTCGTCATAGAAGCTCAGCCATTAACCCCAAATTCAAATTCGATGTCCACCAGCCAGTGTACACAGAAGCATCCTCGAAAATAGAATTATGGAAGAGATTTCTTCCAGCAAACCAGATAAATGTCAATTTCATCTTTTTACACATAGATTTAAACATTTCAAAACTTTTTTGCTTTTTTTGTTTATAATCTTAATTTATATGTCCATCCATCTCTGTCTTTGTGGTAGCGCTAAACCCAGCTAGCCATGGTTGAAGGCAGAATTGACTGTGAACAGGTCAGCATGTCCGCCACAGGACAAACACGGAGAGACGGAGAGACAGACCGCCAAATGCCAATTTTTTTGGACTGAGATAGGAACCCCATTCATCAGAATAAAAAAAAAAAAAAAAAAAAAAGAATGAAAAGCAAAACACACAAGCACACAGGTAGAACATGCTAACTGAACAATGACAGTTCTCCTAACCCTGGGCTCCAACCAGGGAGAATGTCATGAATGGTAAAAGTGATAATATTTTTTTAACTGGATGTAGTAATCACACTTATGATTTAAAAAAAAAAAGCTAACTACAAATAATGGACAAAAAAATCAGTTCCTATGATGCTGTGACAGCTTGAGATGCACCTGTAAACACTAAGGTGAAAAGAGAATGTTAATCAGTCCTGTAACTGTCCCACTTCCGCTTCCATTCTCCAACTCACTTTAAGTTTACCGCAACACTGGCGTACAGTGAACATCAGAGAACACTTGGCAACTTGCTGACTGAAGGTAATAAGGCTGAGGTTTCACATTCATCCACGTCACATTTTTAATTCATCTGCGACTTTTGAATTCTAAAGAAGCAACTGAAACAAAGACTTTCAAAGAGATTGGGATTTATTGTTTTGTTTTTGCATGAATCATCAGTAGCATTTACAAGGCGGAGAACAATGCTAGCACTGTGTGGAAAGGCCACTGGCCAACTTCAGTCTGCAACTGTCACTGTCTGAAGGAGCGCCTCATGGTGAACATGCTTGAGGCTAATCTTCAAGCACGGGGCAAGTTGGAGCAGCTACTTGCCCCCCTTGCCTTTAAATGGGAATGACTGCTGAATTTGGAGGTGTGTTTGGACTGTAGCTGCAGCATACAGAGAGAGCTGTGCCTGTAGTCTGCAAGGTACCCTCTTCTAGACATAAGATCCCAAGAAAGAAACACAAAAATATGGCCCACAGCGAGTATCAGCCCTACCAGCAGCAGGACTTAGAACACAGAAAAACTTCAAATAGTCCCTCATTACCTGGCATGCACCATGAACACACACACTCACACTCTCTCTCTCACACACACACACACACACACACACACACACACACACACACACACACACACACACACACACACACACACACACACACACACACACACACACACACACATACACATACACACACACACACACACCCCGCTATGCTGCCTATGTACACACACTGACCGTGACTTTTCTCATGAACAAAAATACATTTCTGTTTGTCACCACTTCTGAAAACATAAAGTGCAACCTTATTAACACGATATTCAAGCTGTTTTTGTATTTTTCGTGTCTCTGTCCTCTCAATCTGATTGCTCTCAAACAGTCCATGAGGGTGGTTTGAGTCCTGTGAGCCATCCTACAACTTACACTCGCCATTTTCAGCTATAAGGAAATGAAAACATTTTAAACAACCCAACAACCCCAACAACATTGAGTTGAACAATATCAACTGTTCGGCACTGAACACAGGCAAAAGCTCAAATTATAATAATTACAAACACCAAAACAGACTTTATCCACACGGAGCGATCCTGGGCGTTGTCTTCACTGTCCATTGCAGTTCACACCATGTCAGTCTTTACAAGTCAACAATCTGGATAAATGAACAGAATCCAGAACTGTGCATATTCCTACCAAGGTTCTTCCTGTTTGGTGTGGGGAGGAGAGGCCACTTTCAACAACAGCTGCCTGAGTCTGAGTCATAGACGAAAAGGAGTTCTTGTGCCCCACGAGTGTTGTGGTGCCTCCATCAGTAGCTGTACATGGACAAGGGTGTGTCCTCCATCATATCGTCCTACACAGGAAAACAGAAGTGACGTAAATAGTTACCTCATGGCTGCTACCCGCCATTACTGCTGCGCGTCAGATACTGTGACCTGTCCAAGACCTTTCCAGCACTATTTAAAATATAACTGGGGTTCTTTATGTAGTGCATACAGATTGTTTCCATAAGATCAGACTATTTCAAACTAGATATAGGACTCTTTTGAATATCCATTTTCATCAAACCGCCCCTCAAGTTTTTCAAACCTGCCGAGACTCTATGAACTTCACCTGCATTATTCGACAGACACATGAACATCTCCCTCTCTAAAAGTTCATCCACATTTCAGAGACGTAAGATGTGAAATGTGAAAATATACTGTAAGTACACCTCTTGAAAATTGTTTCCTACACATCTAAAACCTGTGACGCTCATTAGATATCAAATGCAGGTGGAACTGATGCAATCACTTTCTGATTATAGATAAAGCATTTTAACACCGCATGGTGCATGTGACCTTTTATCCATATACAGAAAAAAGACCCTCTGATTATTTTCTGGGGTTAATTCGGGCCTTAACAGTTCTTTTGATGGTTCAGCTTAGAAAAAATAGGGATCACTGTCTTTTTTTTTTTTTTGCTTTGTTTTTTTTCACGATTTCAAATTAATTACAGATCATTTCTAAATTCCCTCTCTGGTCTAAACACTTTCACAACCTTTCCTGAACAGCTCTTCATATTATGGCATTATGGCACCACGCATCTTAATAACATCTAACAAACAATGAATGATGCATGTTTTAAAAAAAAATATTTTTCAAATTTTCATCTAATCTGGCACATCTAATTTCTTGAATTTTGCACGCTTCTCACATCTGGACCTCTTGTTTTCTCTCTTGCTGTAGACTGATCAAAATGTGCCATGAGTAAATTCTTCTTTTCTTTTTTTACAAGACAACTTCAAATTTCAGTATGTGTAACGATTTACAAATGTGCTTAAAGCAGTTTCTGAATTTTTCTATATGTCACAATTGATCTAGGAGTCTTGCTGATGAAAATCCTGTTAGTTAGGTTTCAGGTGAAGATCTGTGAAATTGCATTTAGTTTATTTCCCTGAGCTTCATCAGGAAGGAAAATTAAAATTCTGTTAAATCTTTGTTTTGAGTTTATAAACACTATCTTTGATATTATCTCATGTTTGTTTCTAGCTGTGCCTGGTTTTGACTGTATGTCTTTAATCTGTCTGTATCCGACAGGCTGGGATTTTTCACAGCGACCGCACTCTGCGTGTGTTTCGCTCACTCACCATAGGTAGGTCCTGCAGCCGGCGAAACTCTGGCCTGTTGTCTCTGCGGCGCAGTTTGAGGAAGAGGAGGAGTGTGATGATGACAGCGGTGATGATGAAGGCTGTCACCAGGCCGGCCAGGAGCGGATCTAATGTGGGAGAGTCGTGGACCATCGTGGCTGCAACAGAAACACAAAAGACACATGAGCAGGACGCATTCTTCTATCAATAGTCTGCAACTTAAATAAACAAGCTGACCATGCCGAATGCTGGAGAACTGCAATTTGGCTTAGCGTGGTGCAGACTGCAACAACACAGCCACTTCACTGGTTCTTTTAAAGCTGCAACTGGAGCTAAATATAGCAGCAAGCTGAGTGTTTATCATGGAGCTCGGGACAGAAATGTCAAACAGGACAGTGATGTTAAACTTGCCTGTGTGGAACTTAAGGTCACCATTGAACAGAGAAACTGATTTAAAAGGATTGTTAGACCTGAATCGAAGGGTAAATACACACTTTATCGAGTGTCTTAGTTTTCTCTGAGTTCATTGTTTACTCTGGGCTGGTATGACTCTGCTTTTTGCAGCAGTCGCTTGCATCTGTGTTTTGTGCTCTACAACTCTATATATGGATGTTGCTATTTGGGACCGTTAGATAGACTTAGCAGTTGTTTTTCTAATATCCTCTGGTAGAAAGTAACAACAACCACAGAGCAGTGAATGCTGCCTGGTCCTTTGGCTAATGGAAAGAGGCAAAGTGCCAGGCACTTAATAAAACCACACAGACTGAGACAAGAAGAGAGACTTGAACATTTTAGCTGTAGTCATGCAGCCTGCTCGAAAGAGGAAAGTTTACCAGGATTTTTTTTTTTTTTGGTTTTTTTTGCGTGTGCAGCCTAGTTCAACTATTTTCAATAGACAAACAGAAATGGTTAAACTCTGTGTGGACAGTTTAGATAGAAAAAAGAGAAACTGTAGGTGTATAAATTATGTTGCAGACAGACAGACGGGGGCAAAGAGACTGAAAAGAAGACACGCAGAATTCCCGAGTCCCATGACTGCCCTTTCTCTATTTTTCTCTCGTTCTCTCAAACAAACCCATGATTGTGCAGTGCCTGGTGGTGACATTGCTTGTGGAAGATGTAAACACTAAGATGCATGCTCTGTGTGTGTGAGTGTGTGCGCCTGCGTGCGTGTCTGTTTGCAGAAGCAATGACTGACTTGTGCTGGAAAAACAAAGCACAGCATCGCCTTTGTTCTCAGTCCAGTTCACTTCTTCCTCTGTCAGAACCCAGGCAGCCACAAATTAATGAAGCAGCACAGGTGGAAGATATGATGCACTTACGGTCGTTCCCCACATTCAGCTGCGACAGGCTGTCGGTGTGAGTTTTGGCCTGAGCAGACGGACCGTTTGGCAGCGTGGCGGCGGAGGTGGAGGACTTCACCGGGGCTTTGGTGGTGGTCTCACGGTGGCTTTCCGACGACAAAGTGTGCGCTGATGATGGGGAATTGTGAGTCTGGGGAGAGGAAGTGGCGCTTGATGTTGACGTCGACAGAGTAATGGAAGCGGCAGCGGTGCGCTCGGGCTGTGCGGACTGGCTCACTGCGACGAGGCTCGAGGAGGTGGTTTTGGGTGGACTGAGCTGGTCTGATGTGGAATCAGGAAGCACAGATGCAGCCTTATGTGATGTGCTGGAGTCTGGCGACTGTGTGGCTGTTACATCTACCGAGAAAGACTGAGCTATGTGTGTGGGGCTGATAGTAATGGCGGAGTCGGGGGTGTGAGAAGTAGAGGGGAGGTCCACAGATGTAGCAGGAGGCTCTGATTGCAGCTGTGTTGTTGAGTTTATGTTCTTTTCTGTAACGACAGAGAAAGACACCGTTTCCAAAAGGAGAAAGAGACATGATCAAGATTTACTACAATCATCAAACATTTTACATGTCGAGTTTAGCTTGGACCCGGACAGAGAAACAGTCATGCAGAATGTGTGTTTTTGCAGGATTCCAGCGCAAGATATGATGTACTGGATGGCACCAAGGGTCAAACTACACTCACTTAAAGGAGAGAACATAAACAAGAAGCAAAACATACAGGAAGTTAACCATGTCAAAGAAAAATGTGAGGAATCAAATCTAAATAAAAAATAAACCTACTTTTCTGTGCAGTGAAATCTTGTGTGTGTGTGTGTGTGTGTGTGTGTGTGTGTGTGTGTGTGTGTGTGTGTGTGTGTGTGTGTGTGTGTGTGTGTGTGTGTGTGTGAGCGCGCGCGCGTGTGTGTGAGCGTGCATGTGTGTGTGTGAGACAGAGAGAGAAAAGGAGTGAAAGCTTGTGTGCCTCAGGGGGAGTTTTTCACTCTTACCTTTCACACTCCCTTGTCAAAAGTCACACAGCATTTAATCACTTCTCTCCTCTCGTCAACACCATCTGAATCACTTCTAAGCTCACTTTCCTCACAGAATATTTTATCACCTTGCACTTTCTTTCTACATTAACCCTTTTCCCCCGTGCTCCTCTTTAAAGCTTCGTGCCTGTCTGTGCTGTTTTTGTGGCTTGGTTGTTAACCCTGTCGCTAGTTTTGTGGCCCACTTCTTGAAAACTGTGATAAGTGGTTGTTTAAAAATAGCTCCTAAATTCAGAGTAACCTGCTGTTGAGCTTCCTCCGAGGTTATTTTCAAGTGTCAAAACTTCTCTGGTGAATCTCAAACAGACGGAAGCAGTAATTGCAACATCAGGTCTAAACCTTCCGTCTGGTCTGATATTTTCTCAGTCAACACGGGTAAGAACAGGAAGTGTCTCTGTTGTCTTTACCTGAAGTGGATGTCACAACGGTAACTTCCTGGCTTGTGGCTGTGCTGTTGCTCAAACTGCTGGTGTCTTGCAGACTTGTGTTTGGATCAGAGTCGCTCAGTCCATGACTGGTGGGACGCAGAGTGGGGCCAGGTTCAGAGTATGCAGCTTTAGTTACTGGACCTGCCCCAGTAACAGGGACGCCACTTGAAGTCGTCGGAGCAGCAGCAGCGTGGTCTTCACCTGTCAACATAAGAACAACGCAAATTATGCACTTTTTCAAATGTCTTCAGAGTCATTAACGATTTCTTTATTCATTATATCAATCAAACAAGGGAAAACGGGCAGTGCGAAGACCAAAACTATCTGAATAAGTTACAGCTAACAAGCAGTAACGGCTCTGTCCCAGCAGGAATGATTAACATATAACAACTACACACACATACTAATATTTGTTGACATCAACATTTCTTTATTGGTCCACTTAATTTGTCTTTCTGTACACATGCAGAAGAGTGACAATACTGTGTTGGCCAAAGAGCGGCTACACTGAAACAAAATAATTGTCAGGGCTTTCCTGATTTATAGTTAAACTGCTTTGATCCAATCAGGGACATATGAGGTTTTAGCTCCATGTCTCGAAGCACTGGTATCACTAGAATGGACAAAAGGTCAGAGGACTAACTGATTCACATTTTACACAGTCTTAGCATCTTTTGTTCAAAGCCTTGTGGTTGAGGGACAAAAAAAAATAATTCCGTTTTGCTTTAATGCCTTCCAAATGCTGTTTTCCCCCGCGAAACGTTTCTTGCCAGTCCAGGATTCAAACCTGGACCTTCACCTCACGAGTTCACTTCCCTAATCTAAAAGCCATCACAGCCACCAATACAACCCAAAGATTAAAAAAAACATATCAAAGTCCAACTTACATGTATTTTACCATTTTCTTTATTATTTCAAGTCCAGCTGGACTCATCCACTGTCCTTGTCAGATCTTTGTC
Organism: Salarias fasciatus; assembly: GCF_902148845.1. Lineage (NCBI taxonomy): Eukaryota > Metazoa > Chordata > Actinopteri > Blenniiformes > Blenniidae > Salarias > Salarias fasciatus. The sequence continues at coordinate 23,936,651 of NC_043766.1, read as the reverse complement.
CTGACACACAGAATCAGTACAACTACAAAATAAAATTGTTCCTCGGTGTAATTTACAATATTTCAACTGCATGCTCGACACAGATGCTGCTGTCTTAAGTAATATTGTTACGATGAACTCCTTCAAGCTCCTCTTTTAATCTCTTGTCCTGCCGTCCTGATGTCTTTAGCACTTCTTTACAAGGCGCCCTGTCTGTCCCTACCTGCTTCTCCTTTGATAAAGACCAGAGCACCCAATGTAATGTAAGGTCATTACCGCTTAGTAACACAATGCCCTGATGCCTTCCATTACCATCACAATCACTCACACAGCTCATCAGCACACACCATGAAAGAGAGAGAAAGAGAGGCAGACTTTAAATCAGACTCTCACGGACAGACACACATGTAAAATCTCAACAAAACATTCAGAATTCATGTTAAAGGATCTTGATTTCAAGACTCCATCATGACTCAAAGGACCGGAAGTCATATTTTCTCTAACCAGAACACTTGTGTGCTGATTATTGGAGCTTGCAGCGAGCAGGCTCCTCCGTTATGCAATCAGCTCCCAGCTCCAATTAGGGAGGCTAACAGATTTATTTTTAAGATTGGGCTTAAAACTCATCTATTTCATAAAATTTCATGGTAAGACCGACTCAGGTCACTTTATAGACAAGCAGTTATGGGTTTACGTTTCAGGAGGACCTTGTATTTTATTTTTGCACTTTGCGATCTGCTTCTGTACTCCCAATACATTCATCTGTTACCATTACACTGCATTAAAAATCTGTCTCTCTCGTCATGTCTCTCTCCCTGTACCTTCCTGCAGGATTTCTGACAGTGTGACTGGATGTTTGTAATCTGTGCCTCCTGCTCACATCAACTCTGCACCAAGTGGATTAGCTTGCCATCTGACTTGAACTGGTTTGTTTGCCTGGAGCTCTCTCAGGGTCCTTCTCTCTCCTATTATTTCCTAACTCCCGGTCGCTACGTCAGAAAGTCTTCATTTGAGCGTGATTCTAGAAAAGCCTCTTCCTCTCGACTTTTGGATTGCTGGATTTTCTTTTTAGAAGAGCCATGTGTTTGATATGTTGTAGTTGCCACTACATAAATAAAACTGAATCCAACTGATTTGAACTGAATAAACACTGGCCTTGTGTCTTGTTCTCAGCTCTATTAGAATGGCCAGGGTCAAGATTCTGGACAGATTTCTGTTTTCTTACGTGTGTTTCTGCATGTGCAGAGTGTGTGCAGGGTGCATTCATAAAGAGAGTCACTGTTTTCACCACTACGCACTCCTCTTTCCAGATATTACAGGCTCTTACTCACAATCTTCCAGGCCGGCGCAGTGTGTACCTGGGGAAAACAGATTCTGCTCACTTTTTGACCCCTCCAGCGACAGGAACAACTGACCGTTTCTCACTGAGCAAACGTCCACTGCCTCAGCATTCAGTGCTGGACATGTCCTGGTGATACAGTCTGTGTGTCTGAGACTCCTCTCAACCACTGTTTTCACAGCATGTGGTTCTGTTGATATCTGGCTCACAACCTCGGATCATTTACAACTGATTTTCCTGTTAAGTGAAGCTGGAAAGCATGAAAAAAGCATTTCTATCTCACAAAAGCTCGTCTTTCTTCTTCAGTGGGAAAGTTTGGCTTCTTATTATTTCATCAAAAGAAGGGAAATATGATTTAGAGTGACTGAATTATCTCCGGATATTTTTCTTTATTTTAGATACCTATATGTCACTTCAAAAAAAAAATCAATGAAATATTTTGTTTTTGTTTTGAGGCCATATTTTCATTAAAAAAAATGTGAGATTGACACAAATTAACATGTACATGATAATCTGATTTTTTTTCATGTACCAGTCCATGTTCACATCAGTGTTCAAGACAAGAAGTTTATTCCATGGCACTTCAAAAAAAAAAAAAAAAAGACTTTTAAGTTATAGTTTAAAGAGTTCACTGCATTACGCATATGCTCTTAAAAGAGGTATTTCTAATTTGGCAGCAAAAAACTACAATACACAACACTGTGCGTATATTAGGCCTATTATTGCAGGGTTTTTTGAAGTTGTGTCATTTATTTTCACAGTGGCTTTGCAGCAAAACTTCATAAAAAAAGAATTATGCTGCTGGATACAAATTTGTAATGCTGAGAACAAAAGATATAACAAGAACCATATAACATGGTCCCTGTTCAGAAAGTTCAGAGGGAGAAGACGATAATAAACTGCCATTACTCCACTTCCTCCCTCCACTCAGCTTATTGCATGATGTCTGGACACAATAAAAACTGAACCTGTCACCACTGCACTGCTTTAAACCTCCTCATAAAGTCTGCATACTGTACTGCAGAGGAAAGCCAATTAGCATGGCCCAGTAAAGTGACAGTGCTGCTGCACATAATTAAAGGTGTCATTTATCACAATGTACTTCCCCGCTCATTTACAGCCAATGAATGTTCTCCAGAGAAGCTGTGCTGTTTCCTATTCATTTGACTTTCAGCTTAAGAAGCTGAGAGGATACTTCAGCCCAATAAAATCTTTTCAAATGTCAATAGTCTCATTTTCCTTTTATGTGGGAGGTGCTGATGGACAAAGAAAGGGAGAAAGTGGGAGGAGGTGAGAAAGCGTTTGTATCAGGTAGGAGAGAAAGCAGAAGGTGGGTAAAGAGTGAAACACAGGATATGTGAGAGGTGTGTAAATGTGATGCAGGCAGAAAGAGGAAGGAGAGGGGGGTGTGATGCTAAAGATACAGTGTGGGTTGTTTAAAGAATAAGCAGAGGCTTGAGCTGAAAGGGGGAATTCCAATAAAGTTGGACAGTACCAAAGTTAAGCTTGGTGTTGTTCAAGGGTCAGTGTCAGATTATGGGGTTCATGATGAGTTCATCTCTTCAGAAAAGAAAACCAGCACTGAGCTGTTGCTGTCCCTCCCCATGCTGTCAGCTGACAGGTGTGTGGAGTTAAACATTCCTGAATGATGTACTGTCATTATTGTTTGAGTGATTAAAGGTTGTCTTGGTGCCTTTATAATTTAAATGTCAATTTCACACTGCTCCCCTTTCAGAGAGCTTGAAACATATTCCCCTAACAAGATCTGCCACATTTAAACCAAAGCTTTTTCACGTGCTCCAACCCCGTTAAATAAACAGATAAATCAAAACAATGAATGATATGAGAAAGAGAACAGTCCCTTTTTTTGTTAAATGTCAATATGAATCAATAATGAATGGTGGCAGTCACAGTGGTAAACAGCCCAAAGGTCAGAACAGCCATCACCAATAGACAAACTTTCCCCGCTTACTGTGATCGGCGGATCCGGAGTTGACGAGCAGAAGCGCACAAAGAGCAGCCCACAGTTTGGTCTCCATCATCTGTCTTCTGGCTGCCGACTGACGCGACATTACACACACACGTCCCTTCACTCCGGCCTCGTCTCGTTCCTCTTCTCGCAAGACGTCTATGGGTGTTTCTTCCGCTCTCTCGTCTAGTCCGTTTCCAGACTTTCTATGAAGTAAGTGACAACTCCCGGACCGCTGCTGCTGCTGCTGCTGCTGCTGCGCACTCCTCTGCCCACTGCTGCGCACAGGCGCTGTACGCGTGGCTGACCGTGGTACTCTCTCTCTCTCTCTCTCTCTCTCTCTCTCTCTCTCTCTCTCTCTCTCTCTCTCTCTCTCTCTCTCTCTCCCTCTCTCCCTCTCTCCCTCGCCCTCCCTCGGTGCCACGTGTTGCCTGCTGCCCGTTCAAATAGTCTGGGAGTCTGACTCCGCGCCTTGACGCGGGTCCTTTAGGAAGGCTGACATCTACAGGGCGCAGACAGACACACACACACACACACACACACACACACACACACACACACACACACACACACACACACACACACACACAGTTTCACAACATCACATTACCACCGAATAGGAATTACCCTCCACGTTCTCTGTTTAACTCATAAAGTTTTGATAAACATTATTTACAGGCTTCTTGACATATTACGCACCACAGCAGATGCTGACACATGGAAAGGGTGTTTTTTTTTTACCCAACGGTCATAAAATTAATTGTGTGTGTGTGTGTGTGTGTGTGTGTGTGTGTGTGTGTGTGTGTGTGTGTGTGTGTGTGTGTGTGTGTGTGTGTGTGTGTTGTTGTTGTTGTTTGCACTGTGACTATATTGGTCCACGTGGTGTAAAACTGTCGGGATTGTTCTGAGCTTGACCACCCGTGTAAGGACAATTCTGTTTTATCATTTTTATTGACCTTTAATCTTTTTTTAAATAGTGGAATCTTATTGAATTTTCCCTAAAGGTAGACCAAGAACATAACAGTCCTACATTTTGGAGGATTTCAGTTTCATGGCATTTTTATAATGGATTGAGTGGAGGCAAGCGACCACGGACAAGTGGTTTGTATCAAAGACTTGTTGCTCTATAGAGTCGGTTTTACAAATGTTGAAAAGTGGATTTTGTTTGTTTGTTATTGTGTTCATCAGAGATTTATAAGGTAATGAGTCCCTTTAGGTGTTTCACTGTTCACCTCTGGCACCAGTCTGGTATTCAGGCTTGACTGGCTCTTTTTTAAACGACGACGTCTTCATTTGACCACACGAGGGCGCTGTTGACCCAGACCTAATTCTACAAGATGTCAGTGTAATTTTCAGTCCCACAGGTTCTTAAATGCAAATAAGCTGTAGTCTAAAAGTCTTCTTTTCTTCTTTTTATGTTGTACAGTAATACAAAAGGTCAAACAGTAGGTGCAAATTGTTTCCTGAGTCATGAAGAAAAACTGCGTGAAGCCTTTCAATTAATTTGCAAAGAAACTAATTATTTACACAAAAATAGTTACCCAATTGCATTATATTCATGGCATCAAATTGCATTAGCCTGTTCGTTTGATATCCTGGACTAGTATAGCAGGACTGACTCATATAAAGACTGCAGAAAGTCTGTGCTCTGAGAAGCTTTTTGCCAACATTATCTTAAGAGAATCAATATGACAGACAGGCTTTAAGGTCTTTTAGTAGATTAGCCATTCAAAGCACAAAGTTGTGCGTTTATTGAATTAATGAGTGCAACAACACACAAGAAAACCCCATGTGAGCCACATTTTGTGGACATTAGTTTTGAGGACAATTGTCTGTTTCACCCTAAGTTTCTACTTTTTAAATTGTATTATTAATGAAATAACACCAGTTTTTCCCTAAATGTTGGTCAAAAAAATTCAGTCATTGTAGACTTTCGCCATGTACTCCTTATAAAAAAAATCAAATAGTTGGAGTTGTTGTTATTTATTGTAAGATTGTTGGGCAGTTATTTGATTGGTTCAAATCAAATATGGCTGCATGTGGTCTTTGCACCAAAATGGGTTTGACACCCCTGATATAACCAGGGACCACATTACTGACATTTGATTAATTCTTCCCGCTTTAAATGAATTCAAAACGCTAAATTCAAACCGATGAACATTTTTGTTAAAGCTAGGTTACATGGAAAATTGGGTGTTCTTTTTAAATTCTGATTATCCAAGAGAGGGCTGCAGTTAAATAAAGGCTTGTTTTGGCTTGAAGCCAATCTTGAAGGTGAAAAGAAGAATATTAAGCATTTACAGCAGCTCATGCTTGTTCTGTCCTCCCTTTCCTGCAGTAATGATGTCCCCACAGTTCTGCTTACTCACTGCTGTGAATCTTACTAACAGGATTGGATTTATGTTCTCCTCCCAGCTGTCAATTTCTGCTTTAATTGCACATTTGTTTACATGTATGATTATGTCTTCCCCTTAGCTGTGGACTTCTATTCAGTGAAACAAAAATATATTTCTTTTACTATGACTTATGTCTTTTCAAAAGAGTAAATAATTTTTTTTGGTACAATCATAGTATTATGAAGATTGTGTGGTGATTATCACAGTTACTGTATTTTGCCATTGTTGTGTGCGGGTGCACCATGCTGCAACTCTGTTCACTCTTGAAGGAGCTGGAATTATATCATCAGCCCATGTGGCTTAGTGGTTTAGCAAGCCAGCTGTGACTTAGTAACAATCTTAACAACCATGCTCCATCATATTTTAAAGAGCTGTTGGTCCCATATTAGTACACTTCATTCTCAGAGTGCTTGCATACTAGAGGTTCCTCGGTTATCTGAGAGCAGCATGGGAGGAAGAGGCTTTCAGCCATCAGACTCCTTTCATGTGGAACAAGTGTCCTGAATTAGGGAGGCTAACACAGTCTCTTTTTTCTAAAATTAGGCAAAAACTTCTCTGTTTAATAAAGCTTAAGGGCTGATTTACACCACACTGGATCATTTTTCAAGCTGCTTTAGGTTTAGACTGCTGGGAGACCTTTACTGAGCTTCTTTCCTTTCTCATCACAGGCAGTAATGTTTCACTATCATGTCACGAGCATTGTTTCTCTCTCTTGTAATCTTTGTTCTCTCTCACTCTCTCCTCTGTCTCTGCACCTTCCTGTAGGATCTCTAAAACTGAAAGTTTGTCGTCTGAGGATCCATCCCCATCATATCTACAGTCGGTGGATTCATTACAATTAATTAGATATTATAATGTATTTGCTGCTTTTTGCTCTCTGTCTCCGTCCCCTCCTTTTCTTTCTTTCTATCTTCACCCCAACCAGAAGAAAATCACCTCTGAGTTTGGTTCTGCAAAAGTTTCCTACTGCTAAAATGCTGTTTTTCCTGTTAACCACCACCTATTCTTGGGATAGTTGGGTATTCTCTGTAAAGTGCCCATTCTGTATTGGGTATATGGTGTGGTTTCAAAAATATGTATTGAATTAATTTTCATTTGCAGCATGGTGGACTTTACATGTGATAGATTTTGAGCAGCTTGACATTTACTGTGTAGAAAGTGACCTAGTGTGGCATAGCAACAGCAAAGTCAACCTGTATGGAACCTGTACCTATCTTGTTTGATTTTGTGTGATAATGCAACATTTCTCTGCTAGTGGATACATTCTGGTGTGAGACTTTGCATCTCTTATTACATCTGCCACCTGGCATCTTTGCGACCTTTCATCCACTCAACAGAACACTTGCAAAAATAATGGTAAAGAAAAAACTCTGGGGCTGCCACTGTGACAATTACACCTCAAACTTTAAATGTAGATGTCCAGATGCACTTTGTCTTGTTTGCTCCCTGTTTGTGGATCTCAGACTCTGGTATTCTGCATGTTTAGGTCCCTCCAAGGTATGCTGCTGCAGGGAGATAACTGGGAGGCCTGCAGTTTGAGACCCCTTGTGACTGTTTGCACCTGGACTGCTGTGCATATTGGACTTCTGTTGTATGGATTGTTAGTAGTTCGAGTTTTGATTGAGAGACGTATTACATTAAATATTGGTGCATAAATGCGATACTTTCATTTTTGACCAAACAACTTGTTCGTGTAAGTGATTTATTGAGATATATAACACTACAGATCAACAGAGTTTTCTATCATAATCAAATATATCACACTGCCTCAACCTCGGATATTTCAGGAACATTGTTAATGTGATATTACGAGCCGTGACCAGTTACGCTGCGATAGCGGCATTTCCCACAGCACTTGAACGTCTCAAAGCGCTCCCAGTGACGGCGCAGCGGAGGCATAAAAGCGGCGGAGAGCTGGCAGCATCGTCTCATACCGTCGCAGGACAGAAAGGTGTGGAAATACTTCTTCCGCGGGCCAGCATGTAGCGCATCACGGGAACTAAGCTGTTGATAATACTGTCACACTCTGAAAATACTAGCATGACTGCGCAGCTGTCGGATGTATTCAGTGCTATGGTAGCGTCAAGTTACATTGCTACGTTAGCCGCTGTGGCGTTAGCCCTTGCTATAGCGTTTCTCTGTAGTGTAGGTTAGCTTGCCCTCAACTTGGACGAGCTAGTGTTAGCTTGCCGGCTAGCCTCTTGTGTTATATACATAAACGTTAATGAGTGATGCCTGTTTTTTTTTTGTGTTTTTTTTACGTTTACAGTTTCGATCCGGACCGTGGAAGTATGACGGGAAAGACATTGTTGATGAGGTGGATTTTTTACCCTGGCTGCTTTTGAATGTGTTGCCCCTTATTTGATCGTTTGACAGCTCCGTGTCCGCGGAGATATGGAGACGCCGGGGAGAATAGCAACCACACCGGACGCCCTGGACTTCACGGTGGAAAACGTAGAAAAGGTTAGGGGCGTTTTTCTCTCTTGTTCGCTGGATCAGCCTGTTCGTTTCCACATCACCGTCGGACTGTCCACCAAGCCGCTGTGCTTCAAATGAAATCGGGGAGCTTGAGAGGGGATAACATAGGGTCATCACTTTCCTTGCACCCACACGTTATTACTTATTACATCGACACTGATGGCAGCATGTATTTTGCGTAGTGAAGCAATGTCGGTTGTATTTAGAAGTTCGGCTTAGCCTCGATCGCTCATGTTAAGTAAAAACACAGCTGATTAGATCAAAATAACAGGTTGCGCCCCTGTTCGATTTCGCAGTGCCTGTCCATTTCGGTCATATTTTTATTTGGCCTGGTCTGTTTTTTTCTTTCTTTCTCCTGTATGTTGGGCTCTTTGCGGATACACGGTTACGTTGGCCGCAGTGTTGTTGTGAATAGTCTCCCTGCTGGGTGGCCGATGACTCGGACACACAGGAGGCTGGGTGGGGAAACAATGGAGAGGATGGAGGAGTGGGAAAGGTGCTCCCGCGGAAGAACAGCGCTGATGTGATGAGATTGATTGGGGGGGAGGGAGGGAGGGAGGGGTCGATGTCTGTGACAGTGCCATTAAAGAAAGCAAAGAGGGTGAGAGGAGGTTGGCGATGCGACAGAAAATATTGGGAGAAATACACATTGCTGCTAGCTAAAGGTCTGAAATTTGTTGTGTAAATAAAGAAATGATGATATTACACAGTACGCATTGTTTCTAGTGAGAATGCTGAAGGCAGACAGTGATCCTGTTTCTTTACTATTAATATTATCAATGTTGAAGAGAGTGCAGTCTTTTAAATTGTGATCTATACATTTTTTCATAGTGTGTATACTGTCACTGTTTAATTACTGAAACCTGGAAGAACCTTAGTTAGTTTTCATGTCCACAAATAGCCAACATCTAATCTTATAGATTTGGATGTTTTCATTTCTATACTCTTATCGAGCTGTCTAAACTGCATCCATCCATCTATTATACTTGCTTTAGCCAACTCAAGTTGGCAGGTGGTGAAATTACCTGTAGGCTACAGTGAAAGTGTATCTGAACCTTCTACAAGACCCTGAAATAGTGGAAAGGTAAGATTATTTGAGAAAAATGCTCTTAACCAATTTGAGTATATCCTGAACCAGTGTAATTGCTGTAATTAGTCTACAAATAATAAAGATATTTGTCATGTAGGAGCATCATCTGTGATGCCATTGCAAATAACAACGCGTGGGGGGTTTATGGAGTTCATGATGCCTTTTCATACCGTGACAGCTTGCATCGGCATTCAGTGTGCTCCAAGTGATATGGTAATCTCATTAACTGACACAACAAGGCAAAAACAATCTTAAGTGTCATTCGCCATGAAGAATTTGAACACTTTTATATTTATATCTTTCTTGGATTTTGTGAGGAGATGTTGATCTTAAGATGAACTTTTTTGACAAGGTTTTTGAACCGTTTTCCTTTTAAATGGGTTTAATTTGCCAGTGTGTGTAGTTTTTCTCTGTACATGAGTTACAGAGAATAATTCTTCAATAGATTAAGATGTTGAGATGAAAACAAAAAGATTTCTTCTGAATCTGTTCTCCCAGAAGTATGACCTGAACATCTAAAGCAAGCTTAATGCTTGAAATGTTGCTCTGAATGGTAATCTAACATTTCAGTGCTTATCAGTTAAAAGGCAAATAGTGATTCTCTGTAAGATCACTGGAAGTAACTGTAGCTACTAAAAGAAAAAAATGAAGATTAGGATGAGGAGAACAAAGTTGTCACATTGGTATAGTGGGTGAGGAGTGTGTAGTTGTTGTATATGGTGGTGGAGATGATGGTTCCTGGCCCAGTATGTGTATGTATCCAATAGAAAGCTCTTTGTTCAGCCTCTGGTCTACGCAACAAAGTAACACATTGTCAGAATCTTTCTGTATAATGACTGACTTCGTACACTGCTTCACATTTTCCGCCCTTCAACCATCGTTCAGAGTCTGTCTTGCAAAGGAAATTTTTAGTGGAAATTCAGAAGAAATTCAGGTATTTCATGCTAAAGTGTGTGATTTATTTATTTATTTATTTTTTTTTTCATATTGCATCTCTCTTCTGAGGCCCATAACCATCATGTTTACAGAAAGATCCACAACACAATACTGGGTCAGCCCATATCAGCAATTTACTCAAGGGCACTCAGATAGGGGTGACTTCTGTTACCATAAATATATGGAGTCAGGCCATTTCTTAGCCTTATTTTAATGGTATGTTCTGTATTTTATTTGCTCTTATTATTGTTATTCACTTTGTAAATTTGTTCTGAAGAGTGCCACACAGAATAAAGATAACACCGTAATAATAACATTTGCTACCCAGTGTTCACAAGGGGCTCTCAATGTCCATTCAAACTTTAGATGCTTGATTCTCAATTTATGATCTACTGCTGCTATTTGGGTTCCTTAATGTTAGAATATAAGTGAAGACTTATGCTATAGTTATTATTTTAAACAGTTTAAGTATACAGGTGACAATTCCATCAGCCACCTTGCAAAAACAGCTGTGCAGCAGACTCAACTCAATATATTTGGTTAGTTCTCTTGATAACCTGAATATTTGATCAATTTGGTGATCAGAAAGATTAGATGCCATCCACTTAGGGAACATTTATGTTTACGTTTATGGGGCTTGTAGTGGAAGGTATTTCCTGTTCATGATGTTATATGTTCATTTCTGAGCATGGACTGAACTTAGTTTTTATTTATAATTTATATGAGAGGGTGTGTGACATTGACAGAGGAAATTGGTTCTGTAACAGAGGTTTGTGTGACACTTGGTACGAGGGATTATTTTCTGTTCTTGTGCTGAGATTTCATCACTATTGGCAACGTGGTTCTCTTAATTTCTGTCTTGGCTGCGGGCTGTCAACAGCCACCCGCGCACACTCTCACACAAACTATTGTTCTTTGTTCCTTCATTAATCATCATTCCCCTGCATGCCTTTGATTCTCACAGTTATTGCACAATGTCACGGTGGGTCAGTGGTGCGAGGATGTTTTTGCCATCACAGTCCCCTGCACTGCTCTCCCTTCGTTACGTTATGCTTGTGAGTGGAATTCCTAAAACATATCAAAATATTGAAGTCTTTACCTGCTTTATGTTACTAACACAAAAGTGCAAAAACGTTGCTTCTCAAAATAATTTGCATGCTCTTCATTCAAACAGCAAGATGCAGCAGCTGCTTCTTAAGTCCAGCGGTTCAATGTAAATCTGCTCTCCATGAGCTGTTGTATGTATTTATGTATTATACTTTTAAAATGAACAAAAGTTTGGCTGTGTGACAGTTGTAGACTGTGAGAGCTTTTTGTGCAGCTGGTGGTTTTATTAAAGTGCCTGTGTTGCAGTTTGTTAGTGACTTTGACCCTGTTTTTGTGGATATCAAGTTCATATCATATATTGCCACTTTGGAAAAAAAAATATTGAAATATGAATTTTGGGTCTTATCGCCTAGCCCCACCTTGATTTGATTCATTGATGCTTCATAATTTTGCATCATTTTTTTGTCTGCCCAGTTCAGGAAGTATACCAAAGTTATATAGTGCATAAATGTTTTCAGCTAGTTAGTTGAGTGGCTATCGGTGAGAGCAGATGGTGAAGATGTCTGACTAAGCAATATTTTTTTCACTTCCCCCTTTACTCCTTTCTAATGTTGAAAAACAACTGTAGGAGAGGATAATGCCCTTTGACAGCATCTGCCATGAGAATGTCATACCTCAGGTGTAGCCAGGTGGTTCAGGCTATTTGCCACCATCTGTGCATTCAATTAGTTGCTTCAGCTGCAAAAAAAATCAGAATCTGTTGTTTGTATATGTGTTTACATGGCCACTTCGTGCCAAGTTTGATTGAATCATTCAAATTGAGAAATTAGATCATGCCATTTGCATGAAGACTAGATAATCACTTTGATGTGTGGGTTCACATGAAAAAAAATTATCTGATTTAACCAGTGAATTATTCCCATAATGCCTTGCACTGGGACATTGGCTATTTGTTGGCCATTTCTCGTAAAACTCTCATGTGAAGCATCATGTGCTGGCATAACGATAATTTAACTCAAGTTAGGGAGACATGATTACGACCAGTGTGTCCATGGACGCCTCTTGACATATTTATTGCTGTCAGCCACCCCTCACCCCTCTTGTTCAGAATGAAAGTTTTTTTTTTTTTTCTGAATGACTCATTTACGTGAAGCATTTCCATTCTGTTCAGAATTTCATCCGAATTAATTGTGTCCAGCTAAACACAGTTGCCGAGGATGTGCATTTCCTTTGCCCTTTTTAAAAGACAGTTGACAGTGAATGGACATTTACAGTTAGTCAAGACAACTGCTGAGATGTCTGGTGTGACTCATAGGAAAAGACAGACGACAGTTCTTTGTGAGAAGATTAAAGCAGCAAACTGAACAGACTGTTTGGTGTCTTGTGCTTTGATAATAAACCCTCCGAAGTACAGATACGCTCAGACGCAGCACTGTTTGGGATTGGATAAGGAGAGGTCTGGAATCACACTGTGGACTGCAGTAATGATCCGCTGCTGCTTTGAACTTTAATATCACAGCCTTGTTTACAGACAGGCTAGTGTGGCGCTGGCTAACAAAAACCATGCCAATGCTTTTCACAACTGAGGAATCACAATGGTCCATAGAAGGGCTGCGAACTACATTTTCTGCAGTTGTCTTTTAAAATATTACAGCGAGGATTATTTTTTTCTTTCTTTTTATTTTATACATCGCAAAAACGTTTGCTAGACAGGTGAGCACAGAGCTCTGCCTGAGAAAAAAAGTCAAAGCCACACTTGTTTTATTACTATTCATGTATCTTTTCTACGTTCTGAACATAGATCTATAGCTCCCTTTCAAACAGAGGTATAGAAATGGTACCTGACTTTCTGTGAACACGGGCTTGTTAACATCAAGCCAGCCCTATTTAGAGTCTCATACAGTAAGAGGAGACAGATAATTGCTTTGGAGGATGGCAGACGTAGAGAGAACACCACCCTAGACCTTACTTCCAGGAGGCATCAGCACTGTATTGATATTTGTTCCAGGTGTAATTGTGCCATTGCACTCTGTTCCCTATTAGAGCGGCTTTGCAATGTTGTTTATCTCTTGGTAAATGGTGTGCATTAAAAAATAACAATAATAATGGGAAGAATGTCAGTTCTCAATGTAGGGGACGACAAGATGAAGATTAAGTGTTGAGGGATGGGATGGAACTTGACAGGCTGTTTAGGTTAGAGAAGGGTAGATGGAGAGATTAAATGGGAGAGAAGAAATCGGAGAATTACTGGTAAAGGAATTGATATGAGGAGGCTTTGGGGAAAGAAAGGGATCAGAAGCTCAATCAATGGATTTTTTTTCCCTATGTTGCCTGAAAAGCACTGTGCTGGCAGCCAGTGGTCTTTAGTTCAGAGGATACATGTCTATAAGTGTGTTTACATGAGAGACAGAGAAGGACATACAGAGGAATTCTTGAACATTACCTCTGGAATTGCTGTGATTTGTTTTGGGGTTTTTGTGTGTGTGTGTGTGTGTGTGTGTGTGTGTGTGTGTGTGTGTGTGTTTGTGTGTCTGTTTCGTTTTATGTTTGTTCTTTTGTCTCGACACTCATGAGTTTCAGTCTTTTTTCTGGTTATTTCTGTTTGCTGTGTACACCAGTAATCAAACTACTCAGAGCTGTACTTAGGAGTACTGCTTTAAGGTCATTGCTTTCTCAACCATTCAGGCAACTTGTTTACTATGTGTTTCTGTGTGGAAACAAATACTCTTTATTTAAGGTAACCATCTCTTTGCAGTAAACAAGAGCCCCTGTGTATTCCGTCAGCTAGTGTTCTTTGTTTTGTTTTTTCACGATCGTAATTAAGCGTTTTGTAGTTTCACACTTACAGCAACTTTGTAAAGTTGTTCCCCTTTTTCGTGTTTAACCCTTATTTAACAGGTTGTTTGAATCAGTCCGTCTGATAATTGTGTTATCCTTCTCTCTATTCTTAGGCCCTTCACCAGCTGTACTATGATCCCAATATCGAAAACAAGAACCTGGCACAGAAATGGCTAATGCAGGCACAGGTCTCACCTCAGGCCTGGCAGTTCTGCTGGGCTCTACTGAGTCCAGATAAGGTACTGAATACTTATACACACTTGCATAAAGTCACCAAGATACAAGTCATTTAGAGCCATTTGTGTTCATATTGTTGTGTCACACAGGTGCCAGAGATCCAGTATTTTGGTGCAAGTGCTCTTCACACCAAGATTTCTCGGTACTGGTCCGACATCCCCACGGATCAATATGAGTCTCTGAAGAGCCAGCTGTTCTCCCAGATTGCTTGCTTCTCCTCTGGCTCCAAGATGGTGCTCACCCGGCTGTGTGTGGCACTGGCCTCTCTGGCACTTAACACAATGCCCGAGGCCTGGCCGGGTGCAGTAGCAGAGATGGTGCGGGTGTTTCAGGAGGAGGGAGGAGGGGTGGATGGGCGGGCACGCTGCCTGGCATTGCTGGAGCTGCTCACTGTGCTGCCCGAGGAGTTCCAGACCAGTCGCCTGCCGCAGTACCGAAAGGGACAGGTATGTCTGCATGTGCCACTGACTCCCTCCTCTGCTCATCTTAACGGCCACCTGTTTACTTGTCACAGGTCTCAATTTCAAATATCCTTTAATTCAAATGTACCATATATCTCAAATAGTCTTTATTTATTATGCTGAGATTAAATTTAATAATCTAAAAAAGAACTTTTCGTCAGTGATTGCAAACAAAATTGAATCCACACATTTTTGCCATTGAAGCAAACATTTAGTCTATACATAATTGCTGTAAGTAGTTTTGACAAATCAAGGTGGACCACACATGTTGAAATTAGTTAGATGGCAGAAAAACACTGAAATAACTCCACAAACGCCAATCATTGGTATGCTGTGTACACGGGTAAGAGAATTGTAGTAACTTGAGAATATCAGTTAGCCAATCACATCCACCTTATAAACAAACAAAATGAGTCGAGCTGGGAAGAGAGACGCCTGGAGTCCAGCCAGAGTGGACCGTCAGTTTTATCTGGTTGGGGTATCGCTCATCCACCAGCCAAACCCCCAGTACCTATTCAATTCTAGATCGATTCATCATAGGATATATAGCTGATAAGAGTTTGAAGCTATAAAAAAGCTTCTTCTCAGATTGTTTCTTTAACCTTCTATTTGTAACTTACTAGTAATTACCATTCTCAACTTACTCAGCAGTATATTTATCCTATTCTAGAATTTAAAACTTGACATCGACTATGTTGTTCTACAATTCCACTACACACTACAGTTTGTGTAAGCAGACTTTTAACATCTGTTTAAAATAGCAGAATTAGGTGTTTGTGTGAAAATGCTCCGAGAAAAAAGATGTAAAAAATGTATCTAAATTAAATAAAATGTGTTATGTATGAATATAGAAACATTTTCAATAATTAAAAAAATGTAGCCATCGAGTATTCAAATGCAGCATGCACGACCAATTTTCTCATGGTAGCCCTTGTTATCGTCATCCTTCTAGGTACGGGGCGCTCTGGGCCGTGAGTGGGGGTCAGTATGTCCCTTGCTACAACAACTGCTACGGAGGACGGACAGCCCCGGGGCAGTGAAAGCTCGCGTGCTGCGTTGCTTGTCATCATGGGTGCTGCTGGATGTGCCCCTCAGCGAGAGCGAAGGCCTGGTGCACGACTGCTTCAGTGCCCTGCCTGACCCAGAGCTCTTTGACACAGCAGTAGAGGCAATAGTCAATGCCATCTCACAACCCGACTCCCAAAGGTATGTGCAAATGTTTTCCAGTGTGTACTCATGCCAACTCCAAAAAAAGGGCACTAGCAAAAAGAAATACTACGGTTATTACTTGACAGAAGGTCTTGTTATTAACCTGGGAAATTACCTTGTGGCAAAAATGGTGCTCGGGGTAGAATCTAGGAGAGAGAGCGGAGTGGGGGGAAAAGATGTATTAGCCAAAGCCAGGAAACGGGGTGGGCACTGGAAGGTCATCAGGGAGGGATGATAGGAAGGAGGGAGGGAGCGAGGGAGGGAGGGATTGATACAGGGCAACTTGACAGCCAGGGGGAGGAGAGCAGCATTTTTCGGTTGGCTGGCGTTGCTATGGCTACAGTGCTGGGGAGAGATGTCATCATGCCCTGGTTGATTCAGACACGGCAAGCACCCATTGCTCCTCCCCGAGAGAGAGAGAGAGAGAGAGAGAGAGCGAGCAAGGGGGGGCTGCAAAGCGAAGGAGGAAGGTGTGAAAGTGCAAGAATAAAAGACTTGACACCTCTGTGCTGGTACACTGACTGGGTGGGGGTTTGGTTGGACCTGTGTTACTGCTGACAAGTCAGTTTCAACACACTGACATGTGGAGCAGATGGTAGATATGAATAATGGTCGATGAGGAGCAGGTAGAAACTCCTCAGTCTCAACACAACAGAAGTGCTTCTTTCCTTTCAATTTCATAAACAAGTTCAGTACCTGAGACTATCCTTTAATAATCCATCACTTATTTTTGGTGACCTATACTATAGTCATGTGGCATGTGCATGTTTTCTGTTAAGTGTTGACCACATACTCCCAGAACTCCTAAATGTCTCATTGCATATGATGATTTATGGGTTGAGCCATATGTTTTTGTTTTTTTTCTCCATCATCCACTGAAAGCCACTTCAGGCTCAGCTTCCCCATCCTGTAGGTTCCCTTGTCATTTTTTTGATCTCTGGTTGAGCTTTTCATCCCAGTCTACCGCTTTCTTGTGCACTTCCTTTCCCCTTTTCTCATCTCTCACCGTCAGTACTAAGCCCTCCTCCGTCTCTTGTTCTCTCTCTGTTTAAACACATTACAGTCAACTCATTTGGGGGGATGCTATTGGTCCAGCTGCATCCTGTTGCCAGGCAACCCATTTCCCCTGTCTCAGAGTGTTGCAGTAATTGCAGAGGGGATCAGAGGTGGGGAGAGGGATGTGGGGGAGGGAGGAGGTGGAGTGAGAGGAGAGAAGAAAGGAGGAGTCAGGAAGGAGGCAGAGTGTATAACAGGAGGGTGAGAGCAATAGAGGAGATGCTGTTGCAGTTTCGGAGGAATCTCGCCGATGAGTGTCATCTCCTATAGGAGTGAAACCGGTGAATGCATACAAATTCATTCTGCTCTTTTAATCGTGTCACACACGTGCCAAGCCCCTCTCTCCTGAGCTAAGAGTGCATGACCCGCATCCACAAAGCACCCTATTAAAAATGAATGATCTTCTGAGTGCAGCATGCCATGCACAAGCACACACAGAGTTACTCACTGAGTTAAGTGCAGTTCCCGGTGCTGCTCTCACAGACTTACTTAGGCAGACCAAACACTGAGGATGTAGGCCAGTAGACACACAGGTATAGGCTCATTATGTGAAGGCCAGATTCAGCTCCCTCTAGAAAAAGCCGAATCAGCATGCTGTGCTGAGTATGGGACTTGACTTCCTAACTCAGAACCATAGAACAGATGCCTCAGCTCATAAATGGGCCCGAGGGGTTTAAGAATAACAAATGTTTCCCAGTACTGCAGTGGGAGATGCATTTAACCTGCTGGGCAAAAGGTGCCTTTTAGTGTCATTTTCTTTTTTCAGCATCCATTTCTTTGCCTTTATGTTTCTCTAAAGGACATTGTCGATGTTGAGAATTGGGATTGGACTTTAGTCACTCAAAAATGCTTTCTGAAGTTTTGACTTTCAATATGTTCCTCTACAATTTGTGAGTTAAAAGTTTTCTGAAAAGATAAAGATGATCAAAAGATGATCAACTCACAAAACCGTGACATTCCAAGATTAGATGCTGGTGATTTATTTATTTTTTTTTAACTATACACTTCTTTTTTTAAATGCGGGTGAATTTATACAACCTTGCTATGACATTGATAAATATTCATTGACCTGCACTGACTTCTTTATTGATGTTCTTCATGAAAGATGTAGCACAGTCAACATACAACAAACCCCCCGTGGGTCACCCATAGGATGGTTTACTTGTAAAGCATTCTCGCAATTCAGACACACAGACAATCTCTTCCCTGTACGCACGCCCTTCATCTACAAATGTCAGTCTTTCTTGGTGTCTTTAAGGATGGCGGGGGGCGATGTTGTCTGATATTGTCACTTTAGCAGAGTGTGCTTGTGTGTGGATCAGCTCAGGCATGTGTTTTAGCCAGAGTGATAGAATTATAAATGGCTGAGACAGCAGGAAGAAGACAGAATAACAACTGACAGCAGTGGAGCTATGAGAAAGAGCTTTGAATAGATTTTCTGCTTCCCTGGTAGATGTGTGGGATTTTTAGGGTGGGTGTGCTGGATTAGAGGTTAGACTGACTTGAACTGAGATTTGATTTGAAGTAAACACTTGTCTTGGGAAGCAGCAATAAATACACCAGCCTAGCAGGGAACAGTGTGAGTCAGTCTCATATCCACCACTGGAGGCTTCCTTGCCCTTGTAACCCCTGTTCTTATGCACTATACTTTTTCTAACTAATTTCTATGAAAGAAACTGAATCCCTGAATGTTTATTGCAGTTAGTTCAGTGTCTGTCTGTGCATGTGTTTGTGACTTTACAGATATGTGAACACTTTGCTGAAGCTGGTTCCTCAAGTGCTGGCTCTGCAAGAGCAGCTCCAGGAGGCTGTTCAGAATGGAGACATGGAGACTTGTCATGGTATCTGCAGGATCGCTGTTACACTGGGAGAGAACCACTCCAGGTGCGCTTTTGTGTATGCATCTGTCTAATGATATTAGCGCAGCAGTGAATAAATGAATTTTAATTTTCAATCTGGTTTTGCAGAGAAAAATTACTCTGTATGTTTGCCTCTTTTTGCTCACATAAGTTCTGCAAATGAAGCACTCATATGTACATCTCTAGTACCGAACATTAAGTGTTTTTAATTCACTTATATTGTATGCACTCAGATATTTGAATTAAGGTAAAGTTTTTAATATATTAGGTAGGAACAACAAAAGTAACATTTTTAGAAACTGATGTCACAGATAAAGCCATCAGAGAACTGTTGGCGTAATTTTATTTTCTGACCTAACTTTTACATTTTACAGTAATCGTGTCACGATGCCTTTCACTTGACAAATATTTCATGAGACACAAAGATACCATGTCACAACTTTTATCACTCTGTTTTGAAATTGATTCCACTTTTGAGTTGCAGACAGAGGAATAAAGTTAATCCTTTAAAAATCAGTAGTTTATCGTTTTGTATCAATGAATGTCTGGCAAAATTCTCCAAATTCTTCTTCAGGATCATCAGTAAGTAGTTAAAGTTTGAAGCCAACTTCTGTTTTCCTGCACGACACATCTACTAGTTTACTCAAAAGTCCCTACACTTCGCTTGTCGCTCATATCTTAATGTGTACTGGTTGTTTTCATCTGTCTCATAAACAAAAGTGGCAGCTGTGGTGATGGACGTCTTTCTTTGTGACTAAAAAATCTTTGAGTTCTTGGTTCCCCTTGTTTAATTCCCGACGACAGCTGTTGTGTGCACGGTTGATGCACCAGATAATGTTTTAATGATTATCAGATTCCTGCTGTCAGAGAACTATCATAACCAAATTTATATGATCCAAGTTTCATAATGTTGCTTATAATAATCTTATAATGCTGCTAAAACTGCACCGTCAGTTGGAGCCTTTATAAGAGCAGAATTTTGTCATTTTGCTATACATGTTTACCAGCAGCACGGTTTCCATATCACACTTTCCCTCCTTTGTCCCTTTGTATCCGTCTCTCTCTCGCGCTCTCCAGGACTCTGTTGGAGCAGGTGGATCACTGGCAGAGCTTCTTGGCTTTAGTCAACATGATCATGTTTTGTACGGGCATCCCCGGCCACTACCCGGTCAACGAGACCACCAGCTCCCTCACACTGACCTTCTGGTACACACTACAAGTAAGAAATACGCAAATCGAATCTTTAGTGGTCACTGATTATTGTCAGGTGACTCAGAGACTTCAATGATTCCATTTTACTTACTGAGTCGGTTGTGTTTTTTTTTCATTTTGCTTTTTCATTATGAATCATCTCAAAATCTATAATCAGCTAATTTTCTTAGTTTAGCTAGTTCTTTGATTTTCTGTGTTTTACAGGCAAATTTATTCAGTAAATTTTCTGAGCTATTCGTGTTGATTTTAAGTTTGGATCATCATATGGTTCTAAGAAGCAAATCTATCGGATGTTTTAACTAATATTTCTTTTACTGTGTCATTTTTCCCGTCTTAGGATGAAATCATGTCGTTTGAGTCGGATAAGCAGTCGGTGTATCTACAGGTCTACCGGCCAGTTTATTTCCAGCTGGTAGACGTTCTACTTCACAAAGCCCAGTTCCCCTCAGACCAGGAGTATGCGTCCTGGTCCTCAGATGAGAAAGAGCAATTCAGGATCTACAGGTGCTTAGATTCCTTTTTTTTATTTATTTATTTAGGTGTGTGCCTCTGTTTCAATATGCCCATGCCTTTTTCTGCTGCTGGTTGTTATGTGAAAGTGTTTCAGTGATGGTCTGAGTGTTTCTGACAACACTTGCTGACAGGATGATTGGTCAGCAAATGAGGGTGTTTTTCTCTAATAGACTCCTACTGAAGTGATGCCTGAGCAAGCAAAGCCTGAATGGCAACACAGATAAAAACAGGATTTTTTTTTTTTTTTGAGATTGCTTGGCCCTAAATTGTCTGTGCACATTTGTCCTTTAGGGTGGATATTTCAGACACACTCATGTATGTGTACGAAATGCTGGGATCAGAGCTGCTGAGTAACCTGTATGATAAACTAGGGAGGCTGTTGACTAATGCAGATCAGCCCACATCATGGCAGGTGGGTCTCACACACACACACACACACACACACACACACACACACACACACTTTTTCCATGTTGCACAAAAGTCTAATCTGAAAATTGGCAAAGCTCGATTTAAAAAATAATTTCTTTTAAGACCATCACTTGTGAACATATTGACTGTGAAAGTTCTTTAAATCAAAATGAAGATAAATCTTCCTCAATTCATATGTTTTTCCTTCTGGAAAAACATATGTCTTCTGGGGCGACAGTAGCTCAGTTGGTCCTTGGGCAAGACACTTCACCCACCTTGCCTAGTATGAAAGTTGTGAGAGTGCATGGTTGGTGGTGGTCGGAGGGGCCGATGGCGCAGATTGGCAGCCTCGCTTCCGTCAGTCTGCCCCAGGGCAGCTGTGGCTACAGTTGTAGCTTACCACCACCAAGTATGGTGTGAAAGGGTTGATGTGATATTGCAGTGTGAAGCGCTTTGGGCTCTGTCAAGCAGGGTAAAAAGACTACAAGTGTAGTCCATTTACCATTTGGAAACGAGACAGTGTCCCTTCAGCTCACTAATTCCTTGACTTTACTCTCTTCCTCCAGCACACAGAAGCTCTGCTGTACGGTTTCCAGTCCATAGCAGAGACGATAGATGTGAATTACTCAGACGTCATCCCGGGACTGATCGGACTCATCCCCAGAATAAACATCAATAACGTCCAGTTAGCAGACACTGTGATGTTCACGATAGGTGAGAAAAATATGCTGCGATATCAGGAACAGCCGAGTGTATAAAATGTTGTGAAGAGGGGGGGGGGGGGGGGTGTTCGACATGAATAGTTTCTTCTGCACTATCTGAACTGTGGCTCTTTCCCCAGGCGCCCTGGCTGAATGGCTGGCAGACCACCCAGTGATGCTCAGCAGCGTGCTGCCCTTGGTTCTACAGGCTTTAGGAAATCCAGACCTTTCTGTCTCCTCTGTCTCCACGCTCAAAAAAATTTGTAGAGAATGCAAATATGACCTGCCACCGTTCGCAACCAACATTGTAGCCGTGTCTCAGGTGCTCATACGTTCAAACGCGGCTTCTTGTTTCTTTTTTTTTTTTTTATCACACAGTTTGCACACTTTCTCATGCCTTTGTATTCCAGAAATATTTGCTTTTGATGTAACTTCTATTGTTCTATTTTAGAATATCGTTTTATTGCTATTTTGAGAATGTTTGGTTGTGCTTTCAAAAAAATAAGGGCTTCACTTATGCTTTCATTTTTTTCTTCTCCAGGAGGTGCTTATAAAACAGATCCACAAGGTCAGTGTGTGCTGATTTACACTCACTCAGTTTTCATCTCTGTGCTAATGTGACATTCGATAAGAACTACTGAGACGGAAATTATATAACATGTTTGTAGCCTGTTGTCTGGGCTTAACGTTTTGTGAGAAATACATTTACTGTAACTGAAAATACTGCTTAATGCCGACTGAAACTTAAACCGGACCTGTGGTTGTCTCCTCCCGCAGACAAGTCAGTGTATGTGGCTGATGCAGGCTCTTGGCTTCCTGCTCTCTGCTCTCCCTGTGGAAGACATCTTAAGGAACCTTCACTCCCTGATCACTCCCTATATTCAGCAACTGGAGAAGCTAGCAGATGAGACGGTACACACACACACACACACACACACACACACACACACACACACACACGCACACAAACACACAGAGCAGCCTCGGCTGGACTCAGGCCAATAGAAACAGGCCTTGTGTCTGTGTGGTGTCACTGCAGTGGAACATTTCTCTGCAGGACCAGATTGGATTTGACCCTGCACCATGGGCTAGTGACTCACATGGTAGTTGCAAAGACACACTTTCTCTCACTCATGTGAGAGCACATATGACAGAACGATAGATGCAGAGTCCAGGGAATGAAAGTGCCTGAACCGACGGCCGTACAGTAGGTCAGGCTTTTACAGTGCGAGCACACAGTCGTCCAGAAGAAAATTCATCATTGTGGTTTGAATGTCACGTCTACAGGAGGCTGGTTTTGAGACTCTCATGCTGGATTGGACAAATATGGAACTGATCCCATCTAAAAATAGTGTGATATTTACTGTTTGCAGGAGGGAGATAAATGTCTCTCAATCTCTTGTTAAAATATCAGTGAGGAAGTTCTGGATGGGTTGATTTTTAAATGTCAGGTTTGATAAAGCTTTTCATTTCTCTGCGTTGGATTGTGTCTCGGTTCCCTATCCTCCAGATAAGACACACAAAGTCAAATACTGTGTTATCCACACCGTACTTCTCATTCACTTACTGTTTTCTGACAAGCTTTTTAAAACAGGCATTACATCAGACTAAGAAATCGGGTGCTGCTTGTGCAGCAGGACAAACACTGGCACCTAGTGGGGAGACCTTGGGGTTACGTTACACAAGGGGCGAATACCCACTGTCTGCTGGGGCTGGTTTAAAAATTTGGAGCAGAAACTCTTACTTTCTGTTGTCCTGTAAAAACAGAGATTTGTCTTCAACATGGCTTCATCACACCTTAAAAGCACACCAACATCGATACGTTCAACAATGATGAGGGGAGCTTTCCTCACCGATGAGTGCCTGTACAGTTTACTCAGAAGTCGTCGAGATGTTCTGGTCATTTTCCTGGACTGACTGATTAAAATAAAATTATAGAATCTTTATGTTATGGTTGATTCGCAGGGAATGCACATGTATTGTGTTATTAGATTATAGACATGGTTGAAGATGCAGTTTTTTTTTAACGGATGCAGCAGCTCCATAATTGTCCTCTTTGTAATTCTTGCTAGGTGATACAACACCATGGATGCAGATCATCATCTTAATGCTGCCAGTGAAACCCTAATTAATGTTTGTACCTAGGGAACATGCAGTCCTCAGTGAGAGAGTCTTTTCCTTCTTTCATCATCAGAGCCATTGGCTTATTTTTAGTTTCTGATGAGACAAGAAATACTTTTCTTGCACAACTGATGTGTGAAGTCTTTTGAAATTGTTGAAGTTATTCTTTACTCTTTGTATTGTTAGCTGATGGTAAGAAACCTCCTGCTTGCTTCGAAGAGTCCAATAAACTGAAAACGTGTGTAATTTTTTAATACCATGTTTAATTGAAGAGTTATTGAATAGGTGAATTATTTTGTTCTGCCTAATTGTTAGTATCTTTCATTTGTTTTCCAAATGTTTTATCCTGTCCTACATTGAAACTATAATCAGTATTTTGAGCTTTAGGTGTTGTTTGTCTTATTAAATATTTCTTTATTTTTCAAATCGGACACTTGGGCCTGTAATGACCCAGAATGGAGTATGGTGTTCAGTTTGTAAACAAAAACATTTCCATTATTAAAAATCCATTTCTCTTCTTTTTCTTTCAGCCTAATCCCTCCAACAAGTTAGCAATCATCCACATCTTGGGACTGTTGTCCAACCTATTCACCACGCTTGACATCAGCAAGCAGGATGACGAGTCGGCGGATGGCTCAGCACCACCCGTCAAAACAGTCCCGCCCACACCTGGCCCAAACCCGGTCAGTCGCCAGCATTTTTCTCAGTCCTACTGCTTTGACTCAGTCGAATTGTTCATTTGGCTGTTCTCTAAAGGCACGCGCTTCCGGTGCTCGACGCTGGCTGGATATAAACATGGAGAATGCACAACTCCAGGGCTTTGTAACACAGTACACTGCAGATTAATATACTTGAAAAGCAGTGGAGCGGTTGGTCTCTGCAGCCATATTAGCTTGACTAACCATCATCCTCTCTGCCTCCCCCTCTGAATGTATCAACTTCCCTCATTGGATGCGCTGCAATGGCCAGCAGGAAAGTTTTGCCCTGTTGCTCAACCGTAATCATTGGTGATTTTGCTGATAGGCATGCAGTCATGCTTGAATGTTAGGGCACTCCTTCTTCTTGTCTCTGGCGTATTTTGGTTATTTTTGTCGAGTTTAATGCTGTCTGTTATGTTGTAGGTGGTGGTGGTTCTGCAACAAGTTTTTGCTCTCATCCAGACGGTACTCAGCAAGTGGCTCAACGATTCCCAGGTGGTAGAGGTGAGTAGTGGTGTGTTTGCGGCCACACACTCTCCGACCGCAACTTTGTTGCAATTGGTTCATATAATCAGAGATGACATTTCTATATGACGTCCCTCAGGCGGTGTGTGCCATATTTGAAAAGTCAGTGAAGACTCTTCTCCATGACTTTGCTCCCATGGTGTCCCAGCTAAGTGAGATGCTTGGGCAGATGTACAGTACGATTCCCCAGGCCTCAGCCCTTGACCTCACACGACAGGTACACACTCAACGCCTCAGCTTAGGCACAGATGCCTTTTACTTATTTTCAGTCCTACTCTTCAGTGCAAAAAGAATTTAGAGCTTTGTTACAAAAACCTACGAAAATATTGAGCGTCAGAGCAGTGACTGTTATGGTAATGTGCACACAGCATGTTTGTGAGACTGTTGGATAAAAAAATATTTTAACTAACTCAACAAAGTTAAGTATTATCATAAAATAAATAGCAATTTAGTGATATTTCTGTAATAATTTATTGTGATCCTTTATTGTTTCTTAGCCCAAACTGACAGTGATAATCCAGGGAACCATGTTGTTTTTCTACATTAACCGGTTACATGTTTCTGCACTGCAGTGTGTTTTAAATGTCATTTCTTAAATAGTCTTTGGTTCTTTTATGAAGGAAACATACGAAAAGAAAGAACTCAAAAGCTCTGAAACACAAAGTAAAAATTACAACAGAGAGAAAAAAAACTTCAAAAATTATGCAAAGATATAGTTTTATTATAATAAAAATATAATAATCTAATTGAACAAAAAAATGTTGTGCATAATTGCTCAAATGATGAACTTCAGAAAGCTATTGAACTATCTTTCGGTTAGTATGGTGCATGTAAGGGTTGTGTCTGTGTGCTGTCATCCCCCCCCCCCCCTTATTTGTGTTGGTGACAAGTGAAAATAGACGCGTCTGATTGGAAGACCTGCTGTTTCAGATGGTGCATATCTTTGCCAGTGAGACGGACCACTTCCCACCCATCAAGGCTCTGTTTGAGCTGGTTACCTCGGTAACTCTGTCCATCTTCCAGCAAGGTAGGGGGTCCAGCAGAGGCGGGAGTGTCAATGCTGTCGAATGTTTCTCTTTAAATAAGCAGTGGAAAGATTCTGATCATTTTCTATCTCTCTGGCGTGCGCACGTGCATGCACACACACACGCATAAAAACACACACACTTACAAGTAAAAAAAATCACACCCTGGTACTGCAGAGGAAACTGTTTCAAATTTATGACAAAGCTACATCGCGTTGATAATATATTGACTCGCTTATCGCCCTGAGTGTACGTTCCAATTTGCTGTGACGTGATTAGAGGAACAGAACAGTTCATCTGTTCATGGATCGCCCTCCTATTGTACGGCATGCAGGTACACCACGCAACTGCTGCCAGATTTTACCATAACCAAAAGATTTCCATGATTATTGATGCATAACACTCCGCTCCGAACACTTCACCCAGAGCCTCCCACGCTCAGAAGTCCCAGTTCTCACAGCTGATCTTTTACTGTCGACTTTCATCATTCATTGACAGATTTGGATCTATGAAGTGTTCTGTCTGGTTAGTGAGGAGGCAAAGTCTTAAAATAATGACTTTTGTGAACAAAAACTTTTTTCCCCCTACTAACTCTGTCATCATGATTTGATTGAAGCCTATGAAATCACTGTGTTCCCTTGTTCTCTCTCCTCACTCTAGTCTTTGCGTATTCAAATTCTTAATTTAATTCTTAGGGTTTTTTGCGTTCTTTAAAAAAGCAATGTATGAGTTTGCAGTGTTCAGGGCCCTTTGACTATTTTACAAAATGCAAGTAGTCTTCAAAGTGTTTTATGTGTGCAACCCTGAGGCCATACTAATCATTAATGAGATCACGCATCGTCATTCACTGAACGTGGTCCTGAATTTTTGTACCAGGTCTGTCTGACGCTTTCCATCCCTTTGTGTTGTCCCTTGTTCCCTTTCTTCTTTTCCCGCTTCAACTGATTAAGTAATGGCTGCCTGTCCTCCTGCTTCTTAACTCTTTTTTTTTCTGAGCAGGTGCTCTTCAGTAGACAGTGTCAGTAAAGGATACAGTCACAGTCTGTACAGGCCACTAGCGTATTGAGTCGGCTCACGTTTAAGAAAGCAGAGAGGGCCAGCTCAATACAGAGCCGGGCTCTCCATCGCAGCCCTTTTATACAAGCTCCTTACTCTCTGTGCATGAGGGCCGGGGGTGGGGGGTGGGGGGGTGGGGGCTTGAGCAGGAAACTTGTTTGGAGTCTGGGAACAGCCAAAGCTGGGCGCTCACTACAGACGTTTGTTCTGTCTCATTACGAGTTTGCTGTTGGAGTTCCTCCAACACCAATCTTAAGCCACCACAGTAAAAACCAGAAAGACAGGAATTTCTGTGGGGTTTCTTCAGCTCAGAGGCTTTCACAGGACGCGCGTGTTTTATTTGTGTATCACTTGCAGCCTGTATCGTCATGCTCTAGCAAGTCTTGTAGTCTGTGTCCAGCATAAGGGAGGAAACGACACCAGAGCCTGTTATGAAGAGTGTGATTCTCACTGATGCTATGAGTTCACCTTTGAAGCAAAGGGGATTTCATTGACCAGTGCTGAATGGACCCTTTGCAGTAACCTCCTCCTCTGAGGCACGCCTTTTAAACCTGCGGGGAAATGTCTGCATGTTAGCCGATGGCAATATTGCCGGCAGTGCCTCGTGGGACGGAGGTAAGAGAGGGTTCATTCAGGTTTGGTGCCTCTTTTTCTCCAAACTGTAACAGTAACAGAGGTGCCTCCTGGGTTCCCACTCCAAACCCACTTTTGTTTGTTTTAGGTTTGTTCTTTTTCTCTCGTTACTTCTTTCTGTTTCTTCTCTCCAAACAGACCCATGTCTTTGTCTTATGCCTGTTTTGTGTTTTTGGTTGGTCTCTTCCTCCAAGACTCTGCCAAAGCTTCATATGCCCCCCTTTTCCCCTTCGTTCCTTACTCACATGTGAATTATTTCAATGAAATATTTTTAGTTCTCTTTTATTTCCACATGACTGTTGAATCTATTAAGTTGCTGTTTGTATATTATTCTTATTCTCTTATGATTTCTTAAGTTTCATCTTTATTATATTTTAGGACCCAGGGATCATCCTGATATTGTTGATTCATTTATGCAACTCCAAGCTCAGGTGTGTTTTTGGTTTCTTATTTCATTCACTTTGGGTTTCTCTCTCTTTCTACTTACTCACTGTTTCTCTGTCTTCTTCTCTTCCTCTATTCCTCCTGTTCTTTGTTACTGGGCCCTCAGGTGTCCCATCACATAGGCAAGGCAGTGGAATGACACACATGAGGAGGAACGTTTGAAAAAGAGACATTTGTCTTTTCTCAAACGCTTTTGGTCCTAACAGTCATCTCATCACGTAAACAATCATCAGCGCATTTAGGGATCTCATGTTAGCTTCTGAAGCAAAGTCTGAGTGGTTCACCGAGCTATGCCGAGCACAGATGACTCAAGAAAACTTGTATGTTTAGCAAGCATGCTTATAATGTTTTCTGAACTTACGAGAGCAACCCAAACCCGCAGAGCTTTGTAATGGTCTCAAAACTGTCAGGTGGTCCGTTCTCACGGTCACGGCGCTCTCGTCAGACAGTCTTCCTGTGGAACGATGACTAGGTAGATTTCATAACCTTCAATGTGAGGATAACACTCCTGACTCACAGAAAGCCGTGTAATCTTTCAATTAATTGCCATTTAAATGTATTACACGGCTGCACAGGCTGCCGGGAAAAGAGAAAATGAGCACTTGTGTGAAGTGGACATATTTAGCATTAAAATCCACTATCTGAAGCACTTAAATCGGAGTACTTAAATCTTTTCCTTTTTTCCTGTAAAGTCAACATCGGGGCACATTTGCTCCTCTGAAAACATCAACACACTCACAGCCCTCAATGAATATTTCACTTGATGCGGTGCTTTCGGGAAGATGATGCAACAGCACGAGTATCGGTGCTGTGGTCCCAGGTGACTGGTTAGTCTCTGAGCCTGATCCTCCTCTGAAGTCATTCCAGCCCAGAGCCAATCAAAGCCCAAATGAATTAATATTCCACTAATATTAATCAGTTCAGACAAATTGGCTGATGGCTCTTCTGTTTTATATTTTTGTCTTTCGTCTTCATTCTCCTTCCTTTGTTTTTTCTATCTTTGGATAGATCTGACCTTCATCTCTCTTCCTCCCTGTCCCTCTCTCCCTCTCTCCTCTCCTCCATCCTGAATGAGTTCATTATTATGAGATGAGTTGTCTTTCTCTTTATCTGCACATGTTAATTAGTTACACACTTCTGTTGCATATTCAATCCGGTCAACCAAAAACAAGGAAAAGTAATGTGTCGAATATAATTGATTTCATGAACCAAAGCCAAAACCACCATTGCCTTTAGTTTGACTTAAGTTTCAAATGATTTCAAAGTTTGATTTTTTGCAATTTGTTTGTTATACCTGCTGAGTTCTGCATTGGAGGATCTCTGTATGAGTTTGGATGTAGTTTTTTCTAAACAGACGGAGAGAGCACTAAAGCCTGGTAGGCAGATCTGGTCCCAGTCCTGCGTTGCTGTCAGATCCGACTACCAGGCTTAGCGGGTATTGTTTATAGCTGTATTTTGAAGGAGCTTATGCAGTGGAATGTGGTGATGCATTGCCGGTCGGGTCGGGCTGACAGAAACATACTCTGTTTAATGCCTTTATCTGCCTCTTAGGCCCTCAAACGGAAGCCCGATTTGTTCTTGTCTGAGAGTCTTGATGTGAAAGCGGTGTTCCACTGTGGTAAGTTTGCACATAATTTACACAAACGCTCACCACCTACATGCCTTTGTGCTGCCGGGAACTTTCTCATTTTCTTACTTGACAGCCCTGTGCTGGAGCTGCTGTTTGACATCAACCTTCAGTAGTTTCTGTCTCGCTCTCTCACTTGTAGGAGTTCTGTCACTCAAATTTCCCGAGGCACCGACAGTCAAGTCAACGTGTCTGTTCTTTGTAAGCTCCATGCTCACACTAATTTGCTCTTTTTACACATATTTATTAAATGATCATTTGTCTTTAAATTTGCTGGATGTTTTTTTTTGTTTGTTTTTTTGTCTCAGACTGAACTGTTGCCCCGCTGCTCCGACGTGCCTCCGTTGGCCAGGGTAGTGCAGGAGGACGGCAAGCTGTTGGTTCAAGCTGTGTTGGAGGTGAGAAGCAACACATTTAAGTCCATGTATCTGCTTTGTGTTGCTCCCTTGTCCCTTTTGTTAATAAATTACTCTTGTGAAATGCCTCCTCTGCTCTCCTCAGGGTATTGGCGGTGGGGCATCTCGCAGTCTGATGGACCAGTTTGCGGAGGTTCTGTTTTGTCTGAACAAACACTGCTTCTCTCTGCTCGCTGTGTGGCTGAAAGAAGCACTGCAGCCCCCTGGTTTCCCATCAACACGAGTCACAGCCGAGCAGAAGGACAACTTCTCTCAGCAGATACTCAGGTAACTCCTCAGTCTCTCAAGGATCTTTTAGGCGTGTCGCAAACATTTTGCTGCATTAGAAGTATCATGTTTTGTTTTTGTGACAACTTAGAACAATCGTGCATCTCGGTTACTGCTGTCAATCAAAATTTATTCCTTAAGCACTTTCTATAATAACCAGCCTCTTGAATAAATCACTGAAAAACTTTTTTTGTTTTTTTAGTTCTGTGTATCAAAGCATAATCCTGAGTGATAATGAGCTCTTAGATCATGTCTCTGAAAGACCGGTTAAGCTGCATTTTTGAGGGATCAATGTCAGTGGCTTCACAATGGATAGCTGTCCATCCAAACAGGACTTCCACATGTGCCACCACATTGAGAATTTATAAGTTGTAGCCTTTTCTTGGTTATTTTTTCGATATATTCATCCATTTGGGTCTGTTGCTATACAGCGGTGTTTTATGCAACATCACACGTGTGGTGATCGTAATAAGGTGTGCTCGTGGGTTTACAAAAGATTGCCGTAGTTTTTGAAAAGAGATCCTACAAATCATTGCAGATGTTGTTGTTTTTTTTGTCTTCACTCAGCCAATGTAGCACTGACCCCATAACTGTTCTTTCTTGTCTCCGTTGTCTCCCTTTCCACTGTGTCTTTGTGCAGAGAACGGGTGAACAAGAGGAGGGTAAAGGACATAGTGAAAGAGTTCACCCTCTTGTGCAGAGGTCTCCACGGTACGGAGTATGCTGCTGAATACTGAAACTCTACCCTCTACCTTACCATGACTCTGTCCTCAGTGCAAAACAGCTGGTTGCCACAAACTACGAAGTTCTCTCCGACTCCAGTGAAAATATCATGAAGTGATTGTAATGATAGCCCACCCTGCAGCAGGACAAGACATGGAACCATTCCAGCACATACCTGCCAACGGATCAATGGACAGACATCAAGTCCCTGGCGACTTTAGAGATGCCCAGCTTCTCCACTCCAATAGATTTACTTTGCTGTTTTAAGATTGTTTCCCTGTCCCCACTCCCTTCTTCTCCTATTTAAAGGTCTTGTAATTGGAAGAGGTTTGAGCAGCACTCCCAGCATGCTGCCTCAGGTCTTCTATCTCTGTCTTGTTCTGCCTTTCTAGATCTTCCTGTGGTTCCTAGCTAGGTCGTTTCCTATGGAGTCAGAACTCTATTTGAAATATGAATCCATGCCTATATCATTAAATTCACTGAATCTTTTAACAGGTTTTTTTCTCTAGTAAGCAATTTGTTTGATTTTATTCCAACATACTCATTAGCCTCTGGATAGACAGCTCTTCGATTTTTCACATGTTATTGTATGTATTTTTCGCATTGATATGATCATAAATATTTTTATTGAATAAGATTTTTGTGGAGAAGTGCTTTTATGAAACATTTTGTGGGCATTCATTCTTTTTGATAGAGATCTGACTCTGTAGTTTCCTGGTGATTAGCATCCATATGAAATGGTAGTGGTATCGTACGTAGCTACTTGACACTATTTTTTTCAAAAATAAATCAGAATAAATATATAAATGTATATGTATACACATATATAGTGGTTGTCAGTCCTGTTGCTGCTAAATGGAAGAGAAAAGGACCAATGAAAGAAGGTGATCATTTTGGATAAATGACTCTGGCCATGTTTACATGGGTCCAAAAAATCCTATTTATAATCGGACTGCAAGGTGAAACAGATTGTTAATGTGTCATATGAACACCTGAGACTGAAGGGGATTGTAGTCTACCCTGATCGATAATCCGCTTGTGCCTCATATAAGCAGCACCAGGCGGCAGATTGGGGTTGTAAGGGGCGGATTCTTCGTTCGGTGCATGAGTTCCCTCATTCGAAGTAACGCCATGATGTACGCAGTAAACAGAAAGCAGGAATTGGGAAAGTCAAACACAAGCAGAACAATTGGATGATGGTTGGGGGAAAAAAACAACAACTTTGAATTAAAAACCCTGAAAGACCAAACACTTGAGAGGCAAATCACTCAACAGCGAGTTGTTCAAAGAGCTGGAACGGAGGCCGGCGGGCCTGATTGGGTCCGGCCGGCACAGCGCTCACTATTGGGCGTATGATGGAGATGTTTGAACACGGTTTGAGCAGATTAAAACACACTGCTTGGCACTTAAGACTGCTGCCTGCATATCAGAACCTGGAAAGTGGGAGGGACCTTTAGCTCATGTCACAGATACTGAATAATCCGCTTCACCTGGCGTCCGTGTATCCAGATACTTTTAATACGATTGTTTTCAGTCGGATTAAAAAAAAAAGAACACCCATGTAAACTGGGCCAATAATACAGTAGTTTTTTTAATCTCCTCATACCCCTGTGATTTCTGCATTTGCCAAATTATGACTAATTGTTTGGATATTTTGTGTTTAAATGAATGCCTTTGGGGGGTATGAGTGGAGACATTAAACTAGAAACGGCTGAGTTCTTGATTTGTACAGCTGTACCTCATGTACATACAATCCCATCCAGTCACACTGCTGTCTCCTCAGCTCGCGGAAAGAGGTTTTCATGCAGTGGTCCCTTTTTGAAAAGCAGGACTGTCAGGAGTGAGGGCTGGAGGGAGCGCGGATCTTAGTAGCTAGCAGCAAGATAAAGGCACAAGATGGAAACTGAGATGGGAATTGAGCGATTGGAGGAATTTATAATCATGATGGTGGACGGCTTAGTCACTGTAATCATGCAGAAATATTAATCGAATTGTGCATATTAACAGTTATTGCTGAACACTTCTGTGTATTTGAGTGTGTTCCTAACTGTGTGTATGTATGAGGAGTCGTGTTAGAGCACAGATGTATCTTTTTCCACTTGTTCAGTGCACTTATATTGGACCTACAGTACACATGTATAATTTACTTCTGTCTTTCAAAGGACCCGTTCATTTCTTCACTCTGTCACCTCTTGCTGCTCTCCAGCAACCATATCCATCAATCTGCTATGCCTCCTTATCATTTGGACGATCATTGATGAGACTCATCCATCATTTATCTGTCATTGACACCAGTTACTGCTCTTAACAAAACGCTTGCAAACAAGCCACCCAGAGTCCTTTCACCTCATCTGGGTCACTGCTTTGGAGAGGACTGAGAAGGATTAGAGTTTGGTACCAAAATGTAAAAACCTCTGAGAAAGTTTTTATTTATTTTTCTTTTTTTGGACACCGACATTCTGTGCTTACCCATCATGCCTCAGGCACTCATGGTGAAGTGATGCGACGGCTGTAAAGTACACTGTCTAGTGAAACAGCAGCACCAGCTGACATCTAATAACACTCAGCAATGAAATGTACTTTGTGGTTTCTGATAAAAAGAAGAAAAAACTTTATCTCAGTCTAATCCTTCTGTCTTATCCAAGGTGCCTGCAGACATGTAGCATGTATGTGTTTCGTGGTTCGGGGTTCAGGGGGCAAAACACTTTCCGTGTGCGATAGACTGCAGAAAGATGTGATTTTAAAGTGAGAGCCGAGGTGGGAACCCGCTCTGGAGGGAGCCGTTCTGCTTTGGACTCTGTGGTGAACTGTGAATAACTTGATGTTCAGACACTGATCCCTGGTCTTTATTGTGGTCTTTTTTTCCCCAAGGTGTGAAATGAACATTGTCACAGTTAAATGAAAGAGTTGGAGGAGGGGGAGGGAGGTTGAAATGTACAATTTTTTTTTTGTTTGTTTTTTTTTACCTTGGTTGTAATTTATTAAATATATCTAAGATTGCAACGTTTCTGTGTGGGGATGATTTTATTCTCTTCTTTTAAGCACTTGCGTTAAAGTGCCTGCAACATTCAGCAGAAAACTTTATATAACACAATGCACAACATCAGCATCTGCAACCAGATTGCATGAGAAATTTAGTTAAGTACAATAAAACAGCAACTTTCTGTCCAAAATATGATACAAAATAATACAAACTGAAATAAAACAATAGACTTAAGCTGAAAATGTCTTGTAAAAGCTGAGTTTGAATTGGGTCTGGATGGGATGGCTGCAACTGAAAATGTTTGAGGACCACAGATGTCAAACTATTTTGTTTCAACAGAGCAACATTTACACTCTCCAGACTTGATGAATATTTGGTTTATTTTCAACCATTCATGACCAGTACACTCAGTCGGTCTAATTTACATTCAGAGAATGTAAACAGGTTAAGTAAAAAAGTTGAGTTACCAGTGCCAGAACAGCCAATTCCAAAAGTCCAACCAGCCTCTGGACTCCAAGGATCTACAGAAGTGAGCAAGACGATGAGCAGAGAAAGGTTTGTGCTCATATACAAGTGAATCTGAGGTGTTTGCACTATCAGTACGAAGACTTTAGAAGCATTTTTATAAACTTGTGATGATTATGGAATTAACACAGTTAAAAAAACAAAACGATGAACAATGTCTATAATACTTTTTGACACTTATTTTCATGACTTTGGAAAATTTCTAAAGAATGAAAAAATGAAAGGCTTGAAATATTTCAGATAATATAAAGCTAATTGAAAATAAAGGTATCAGTCAAATTAAATTGTGGGTAATGTTCCTGTGAATATGGATGGAGTATTAATACTTTTTTCAGATCATGCAAAATTTACATCTGAGTGACCAAATAGAATAATAGAAAACAAAAACAATTAAATTGTTTTTTTTTTAAATAAACTGAACAAAGTAAACTCAAAATCCAACAGATGACTACCAGACTGAGTCATATTATCATCACATTAGACACATCAAATGCACGTGCAAGTTAATCCTTAGCGTCACGGCCATCCTGTGATTTCAATCAGCTAAATAATAATGTCATGCATCATGTGACATTAACACCACCACTGGCAGCACACAGTGTGCTCACAGGTAGCTGCAAAACTGAAGCGAAGCAGAAAACAAACAGGGGGGAACATTAATGCAGAAAGATTGATTTTAAGAAAGTCATATTGACGAAGGTCGGCATGCTTGCAGATGGACACAGCGTTTGTCAACCAGGCAGAAGAGAAGTTCAAACTGAAAACTTAGCATTAAAGACAAATATATTTCCCAAGACTCCCCAAGACTTATGAAACCAATAAAATACATGGCTGCATGTGCAATGGAGGCATGTGGCTCATTTAAACATTTAATTGATGGTATTGCTTGGTGCTTCTCAATTATGTTTTTTGAGAGGGAGAAAACATTCGCTCAGTTCTGAGGCATGAAATCTGTTATTTCCATTGAAGTACTCATTCACGATTGAATTGTCTTGTAGTGAGAAGAATTCAACTTTTGTTTAAAAAAACTGCCCTGCTTCTGAAATGTTGCAAAAAAAAGAAAGTTAGAAAGGTCCAGTAAAAAATTGCTTGAATGTAGACAAAGAGCATTTGGAAGATGCAACTCACAAACATGTCTGTACCAACTTTTTATTACATAAAATACTGACGTGGTTGTGTGTTTAACAAATGAAAACAAAAATACGAGTGGTACAAGTTTCATCCAATGACCCCTGACCTCAAAGCACATCGTGTGACCTTTTGACTAAAATCTGAAATAGTAGCTCTTTGATGCCTCATACAAAGTTTGTTGTGCACTTACACACACTCACTCACACACACACACACACACACACACACACACACACACACACACACACACACACACACACACACACACACACACACAGACGGTTCACATGGTTCACCTGCAGTGGCCTGTTCAACTGAGAGAGACCTAAAACCTGCTGGGTTTCACCGCCGAGGACCGGAGCTCCACACATGTGTTTGAGGGTTTTAATGAGATTTTCCCAGCTGAGCCGGATCCGATCCAGAAATCCGGACCAGGTCTTCACTCTCCCACACCCCTTTGGCGCATGCGCCGTACCGCACGCGGTTGGTTGTGGCAGCGTGAGTGGGTAGTCCTGTGGTCTCTCTGCAGATCTCAGCTTCTCTCCTGCTTTGTCTGCGGGCGAGAAGGAAGAGAAGAACTTCTGGGTCTGACCAGGCCGCTGCAGGTGAGCCACTCCGCGCACGAGCGTTTAGCTGTTTAGCCTCCACTGAAGCAACACGAGGGAAGAACCACACTGAAAGCAAACAAGGCGCGCGCGCGTGTGTGCACGAGTTTTCAGCCTCACGTGCAGAAGACGCTCTGCGTGGTTCTGAGCATCACAGAGCTGCTCGTTCAGATTTTATTCTTAACGTGTCTTGAGGTCAGGGGTCAATGTAACAAGCTACTGGTGCTCATCCCTGGATTGGAGCTTTCGTTGTTCAACACGCGACCATGTTATAAATGTACGTGTTTGTGTTTGGTACTTTCCAGTAGCAGCGCTCTTTCTCTCCTTTCACCCACTTCTAACTGGACCAAACCTGGACAGTTTGTTTTTGCTCACGTTTTCTTGGTTAGTTTGAAACCTTCAGTTTTCACTGTTTATCTCTGCGATTAATAAAGTTTCTATTCTAAACTGGGACTGAGTATGTGAATTGGATATTTCATTGTCTCCGGAATTTCCCACTTTGGGATTAATAAAGTAATAAAGTATTGCAAAAAATGCTTTAAAGGCAATTCAGTTTTTTACAACTACACTTTTTTTCAGTGTAGTCACTTACATATAAGCTTGCTGAAAAATCAGAAGAGTAGTTAATGCTTTCTTTGCACACGTGATGTACCATTTAGAAAACATAGGAGAAGTCTTTAAATTTCAAAATGCACAATCTGCATAACCTAGAAGAGCTGTGATGAGGAGTGAAAACAAAAAGTAGGGTGCAGTTACTGCTGGAGTGAATCGGTATAAGTGGGTCAGCCTCTGAGTAAAGATGTCAGTGTTTGTTTAGGGTCATCAACCCTGACCTTTTGCCTCTGATTTAGTGATTCTTTACTTGATACACTTAACAAAGCAAATCGGTTTTATTGAATGTCGTTTAAAGGTGATCTACTTTAAACTTCCACAAACTCTGTCTTTACCTGGAAACGTGGATCTCTCTCCATCCTCAGGTATGAGTGTGGAGACGTTCTACAGCAGCGAGGCTCCGAGGGGATGGGGCTTAAAGAGGGCCGCCCGGCTCTACCCTCATCTGCTGATCCAAACGGAGCTGTGCTACAACGTGGAGCTGATCAGTGAGTTTGTCCATGCTGCTGGTGGAAATACGAATAGTTGAAATAATCTTGAAGAATGCTGTGGTTGAAAATATAAAACCTGTTCTGTGCTGCAGATGATCATGTGCTCGCTGTTGGTGAGAAGGAGGTCCTGTTCTGGCTGTTTCGGCCTCCTCTGCAGGATGGTCCACTGTCCGAGCAGTCCAGCCTCGCAGAGGGCGACGGGGGGAAAATAGTAGAGATCGGACCCAGGTACTGTTGGAAACTTACAAAAATTGAGGTTATCACATCTTGCCTTGCTTCTGTCACTTAGGTTTAAAACATTTCCATGTTTTTGTGAATTAATGTGGCTCCCGCTGATGGCTTTTAGTGTCACAGAAGGGCTCATTGAAGGAGTGCACTGAAGCACCTGACATCTATCAAAGCAAACATGTTGTCAGCTGATTACATTTGAATGCAGTGATTATTCCTGATAAGGGCTCAATTACAATGTTTAGTTTGATTTCATCAGTTCACCCACTGGCAGAAAGTGTAACAGTTTTTACGGAGATGGCTTCACTGACATTTAATGTTGACCTGCTCAGATCAACCCCCACACACCCAATATCTCAAATAATCTGTTTGGAAAAAAAGAAAAAAACAACTTTTTGTCTTTAATGTTAAATATTCAGGTTGAACTTCTCCACTGCCTGGTCGACGAACGCTGTGTCCATCTGCAAGCACGCCGGGCTTATCAACATCTCTCGAGTGGAGCTGTCTCGCAGGTTTCTCATCAAGGTGTCAAAACACGTTGCACCAACATCCTGAATATCACTTCAAGGCATTGAAAAAAAAAAGTGACAAACCTTCCTTAGTCAGATCTGTCCTGACAGGATCCATCTGTGTCTTTCTCAGCATTGTGCTGGACAGGATTTGGCCGGATTTGAAGGCGATATAAAGCTCCTTATAGAGTGTCTGCATGACACCATGACGGAGTGCATTTATCAGCAGCCCATCACCACCTTCAGCGTGGATGTCAGACCACAGGCGGTGTTTGAGGTGGACATCATGAATGGAGGCCGTGCAGCCTTGGAGGCGGTGAACGATGAAATGGGTACGAACTTTTTAAGCTTGAACACAAATGAACTGAATCAGAACTTCAGCCATTCTCCCAACGTTTGACTTTCTAAACATGGATCTTTTTGCATTAATGCGCTGTGACCTCTCTCTTTGTTTTCTGCTTCACTTCAGTCGTGCGGCCATCTGTGAGTACGCTGTGTGTGTGCGCCGGTGGTGGTGCTAATGTCACATGGTGCATGACATGATTTAGCTGGTTGAAGTCACAGGATGACTGTGATGCTCCTGATTAGCGTGCACGTGCATTTGGTGTGTGTGTAATGTGATGAGAGTATGGCTCAGTCTGTTAACTGGAGGTCAGCCGCTGAATACGAAGAGCAAGCCTTTGTGTTGGCGGCTCACGGAGGCTGTGAGGAGGGAAAATGAAAAAAATACGTGTATATGAACGTGTACAGCAGTATTTCACACCTGTCCCAATGCTGCTGTCAACAAGCCGCTGGCCCTTTTTGTCTCAAGTGTGCTAAGTGTATGGACTGGTCTTAGCAGGCTCATAGGAAGAAACACCTTATTGTCCTGTTACAAGCTTAAATATGGTACTTGTGCCCATATTGTCTTCTTGATGCCATTTTTCCCCTCTATTGTGCCTTGTTACAGTAATTGACTTGCTGGTCTGCAGTTGTTTGCAGAAATATTTGAAGTTGTGTATGTTGTAGTATTTGTCAGTAATAGTATATGCTTGTTACTTTTCTAAGTGAGTGGTTCTCCTTGCAGCACACAGCAAATATGTAATTCAAAAACTCGTCCCTCAAAGTCCAATTTGAAGCTAATGCAACATAGCGCAGCTTTCTCTGCTGCGTGGCTGATCTGACATCTGCTGGCCGGCTCAGAGCCTCGGGTGTGTTTTGTCCTGGAGGAGAAAGAGCATTTTGATCCTCCAGTGAACAAAGAAGAATCAGCAGTTAGTCTTGAAAATTGATCTGTGGGCTGCATCTTTGACACACCATGTAGGCGTAAGAGGGTTAATAATGCAATTATTTTATGTTTTTGTTATGGAATTCCACCAGATCACAAGGGTTTAGTTGAATTTGTTTCGCTCGTGTGTATTTTTTGTGTTTCCACGCTAACAGAGTGCCGAGTGCTCACATCTAGAATGCTGTTTGAAAGATTGATGGAGAAACCCTGCTGAAAGTGTCCATTCTGTGTGCGTGGTTGTCTAACTTTACGCAGGCCTAGGCTTTGATTCCTGGGATCTGACATACTACACATCGATGTTTAAGGAAATTGGAAAAAACCCCACCAGCGTGGAGTGTTTCGATCTGGCTCAGTCAAACAGGTGGGTGGACACGTCTTGTCTTCAGCGGGCAGGTTGCCCTGCTCGGAGCGCTTGTTTGATTTCCTGTTGGGGATTTAATTGTGCGACGCTTGGTGCCTCGGCGTCCCAGTGAGCACAGCCGTCACTGGTTCTTCCGTGGCCGGATGGTGATTGATGGAGAGGTGCAGAAGGAGCCTCTTTTTACCCTCATCATTGACACCCAGCAACACAGCAACCAGAACAACGTCATAAAGTTCTGTGATAACAGCAGGTAGGAAACGCATGGCAGCCGCACACTCTCAGAGTATTGTCTGCGTTTACACTGATTCAACCTTACAATGTGTGTGTTCAGTGGTATCAGGGGCATGGAGATCACCTGCATTTATCCCAAAGACCCGTCCAAGGCCGGCCCGTATGTGACGAAGCCCTCGCTACGGCACGTCATCTTCACTGCCGAGACTCACAACTTCCCAACTGGTCAGGATGCACATCGTATTTGAGGAAATTGCCCGTTGTGCCATGTTTCACCCTCTCATGCGTCAGTCTCGGTTCTGTCTGGGCCTTTTCAGGTGTCGCTCCGTTCAGTGGTGCCACCACAGGGACGGGAGGCCGAATTAGAGACGTTCAGAGTGCTGGTCGAGGAGGTCATGTGATTGCTGGCACTGCTGGATACTGCTTCGGAAATCTCCTCATACCAGGTTAATTAAATAAAATGGAAGGCGCATCATGCAAAATGTTCGGAAATGAGTAGTAATACTAATAAAGAGAGTACTTTGGTTTTGCTTCTCTTCAGGGTATATCCTTCCCTGGGAGGCTCCATCGCAACAATGGGAACATCCTTCCAGCTTTGCTTCGGCTTTGCAGGTTGCTCTGGAGGCCAGTGACGGAGCATCTGACTACGGCAACAAGTTTGGAGAGCCAGTTTTGACAGGTGAGAGAATATAGAACGTCATATCCTGGATGAAGTTGTAATCCAATTTTGCCTCCAATTACACTGAAGATTTTATAATAAAATCACTAGACTGGTTATGAAACGCAAGATGTAAATGACAAAAGTAATTGAACTGTTCAAGCTTCAGTGATAACATTCTATCCACTCCTCTCAGGGTTTGCTCGCTCCTTTGGCATGCAGCTGCCCGGCGGTGAACGGAGGGAGTGGATTAAGCCGATCATGTTCAGCGGCGGGCTCGGCACCATTGAAGATAAAGACATTAAAAAACTGGACCCTGAGACTGGTAATGCACGTCCACACGCTGTGAGACCGGTTTGACCAACTCCGCAGCAACGTCATCTCATGAATCGTTCTGTGGCCGGCGGCGTCTCTCCTCCCTTCTCCAGGGATGCTGGTGGTGAAGATCGGAGGGCCGGTGTACAGGATCGGTGTTGGAGGAGGAGCGGCCTCTTCGGTTGAAGTACAGCACTAACTCACCTGAGGATTCGCCGTGGCCCTTTTTGAGAGCTTTTCACAGTATTTAAAAAAAAATGTCTTTCTTTTTTTTTTTTTTTTTTTTTTGCTAAGGTCCAAGGCGACAACTCCAGTGAAAGAGACATGGGAGCAGTCCAGAGAGGCGATGCTGAGATGGAGCAAAAAATGAATCGTGCACTGCGGGCTTGTCTGGAGAATGACGGCGGAAACCCGATCTGCAGCATCCACGATCAGGGTGCCGGAGGAAACGGTACACGAACCGAAACGTTGGTCTGATATATAAGGTTTATAATTAAAAAAGAAAAAAAAAGAGTTAGGACTGAGTGTTGTCCTCGTCTTGTAGGTAATGTGCTGAAGGAGCTGTGTGACCCAGCAGGAGCCGTCATCTACTGCAGTAAATTCAAGGTGCGATTCTCAGTCTCTGAACACTAAAGCACAAACCCCTTCAGTGTACTTTACTATTTGTGTCTGTTTTCCTTGTATCTTTAACATTAACATTGTGAAAGCTCCTTTCACTTCATTAGTTTTCAAATATTGCTCTTTTTTGCAATTCCTCAATATATAGCAATATTACAGGAAATACAGGAAATGGGTTTGTCTCAATAGCTGAAGGAAAAGCGGTGTTATTGAATATAAATCTTCTGTTTGAATGTGTTTATAAAAGCAAATGTTGGTGACAACTGTGCTTGAATGAAACACTATTGTGGTAATGTTGAGTTTTTTTCTTTTTTTATTGATTAAAGTTGAACTTTTCATAAAAGTATCATTGACGTATTGCAGCAATAAGAAAACGTAGTGTTGTGTGGCCGCTCACATTTGACGGGTTTTTCTCGATTTGTTGTGCAGAAAGGTGACCCCACACTGAGCGTGATGGAGCTCTGGGGGGCAGAATACCAGGAGAGCAACGCTCTTCTGCTCAGACCGTCGGACTTGCCCTTCCTGGAGAGTGTGTGTGACAGGGAACGGTGCCCGTTTGATGTGGTGGGAAACATCACAGGCGATGGCAAGGCGAGTTTCTTCATGGTTCCAGATCAATGTACAACAGTGCTGCTTGGAAAAGCAGGACTGTTGACTGACCTGACCTACTTAACCACTCCAAGAATCGCTGAGGTGTTGGGCCAGGGCCGGTGTGTTGACTTCAGTGTGATCTCTGGCGCACAGATCGTGCTGGTGGATGATACCGACCACCGGGACCAGCGGGCCAGCTCACAACATCCTGTGGACCTGAAGCTGTCCTGGGTTCTGGGGAAAATGCCCCAAAAGGAGTTTCAAATGGAGCGACTGACTCCGATCCTTCAGCCCCTGGCTCTGTCTGACGGGCTGACGGTGGAAGACGCTCTGCAGCGGGTTCTTCGCCTGCCCTCTGTGGCATCCAAGCGCTACCTGACCAACAAGGTGTGTCTGCCTCCCGTGTGACATCGTCTGCCCTCGGAAAACAAATACGTGCGGACTGTTGATCGTAACTCGCTCCCCGCTCCAGGTGGATCGCTCCGTGACTGGGCTGGTTGCCCAGCAACAGTGCGTTGGCCCCCTTCACACCCCGCTGGCTGACGTCGCTGTTGTTGCTCTTTCACCGTTCGGCGTCCAGGGAGCCGCGACGTCCATCGGGGAGCAGCCAATTAAAGGGCTGGTGTGCCCGAAAGCAGGAGCTCGCATGACTGTCGGGGAGGCTCTGACCAATCTGGTGTTTGCCAGAGTCACCGCTCTGAAGGTGAGCCGATCACGAAGCCTGTGAAAAAACTCAAACTTATGTCTTAAAATCTTTTTTTTTATTATTATTATTATTCAATTAAATATGGACTGTGCAGATGTTCAGGCTTACTTGTTTGTTTGTTTTTTAATTCTTTTGCCTCTTCTTGGGTCTTCAGGATGTGAAGTGTAGTGGAAACTGGATGTGGGCTGCTAAGCTGCCTGGTGAAGGGTCACGTCTCTATGATGCCTGCAAAGCGCTGTGTGAGGTTATGGCTCAGCTGGGAGTGGCCATAGATGGAGGGAAGGACTCCCTGAGCATGGCGGCGAGAGTGGGGAAGGAGACGGTGAAAGCTCCAGGTATGGTCACTGTGTGCCAGAGTCCCATGATTGTATTTATTTATTTATTTATTTATTTATTTATTCCATACTGTAAGTTTTGGGGAATAGAGATACATAGGGAGACACTTTAACTTTGTCCTCAGATCCTCATAATGTTTTAAAGGGTTCTTTTTGGCAGCTTTATTTTCTTAGGATTTACATTAGGACCAGGTTTGAGTTCGGATTGTTGACAAAATTCAGAATGAGAGGTTAGGCGGAGACGTTGAACCATATTCTTGTTTTTTTGGTGTTCAGCACTAGAAAAAGCTGAATTTCATCTGCGGATAGACTGTAGATTGTGGACCTTGATAAGATTGGGTACCGCTGCCGGATAGTACCCTCATAAATGGAGGGGTATGTGTGTCAGCTGTATGTTAGAAACTTTGATTAATATTAGAGACTTTATCAATCCTGAGGGAAATTCACGAGAGGAGCTTTTGTTTCCACTTCAGGTTCTCTGGTCATATCGACTTACGCCGTTTGTCCTGACATTACTGCCACTGTGACGCCTGATCTTGAGGATCCAGACGGCAAAGGTACAGATTGTATAAAAATATTTTCTAAATGATGGTTCAATTTTAGGAGAAAGTTCTGGTACAGTTTGAGGTATTTCTCTAACCCAGAACACACAAGCTTATTACTCCAAAAGAAAAACACACAACTG
Organism: Salarias fasciatus; assembly: GCF_902148845.1. Lineage (NCBI taxonomy): Eukaryota > Metazoa > Chordata > Actinopteri > Blenniiformes > Blenniidae > Salarias > Salarias fasciatus. The sequence goes on along the minus strand of NC_043766.1, from coordinate 23,892,534 downwards.
CCCTTTGACCTTTTATCCCTGTCTGCAGGAGTGTTGTTGTGGGTCCCTCTCAGTCCCGGCCATCATCGTCTGGGAGGCTCGGCTCTGGCTCAGTGCTACAGTCAGCTGGGAGACTGCGTTCCTGACCTGGACCGGCCAGAACTACTGGTTTCCTGCTTCAACGCCACACAAGAACTGATAGGCGGTGTGTTTGCGCTACACTTCAAAATAAAGTGAAGAAGTTAAACATAGTTTACTGTGATTCAGTCTTTAATATCAGACTTTCCTTTTGCCATCTGTGGCTGTGCGCTGTACTGGGACAGCCACCCACTGGTTAAAGATGTATTTGGAAACTTAAGAAACAGGTAAACAAAGATTTGTCTGTTTTCGCAGATGGCTTGCTGAGCGCCGGCCACGATATCAGCGACGGAGGCCTGATTTCCGCTTTGATCGAAATGGCAATTGCAGGAAATCGTGGGATTGAAGTCAGTCTCCAATCCAGAGGAGCAAGAGGTTGTTCATTTTGCCTTTTTTTTTCCCACCCATCCCATGCAATCCACTTAACTGTGTAATATTTAGCGTACGCTCTGGGTCTATTTCCTTCCTGTGCACAGTCTTTGAGCTGCTCTTCAGTGAGGAGCTGGGTCTGCTCCTTGAGGTTTCACAAACCGATTGCGACAGGGTGCGCGAGGCGTACCAGAGTGCAGGCGTGGAGTGCCTTACGATCGGCAGAACCTGCGGCTTTGGTCCGGACGCTGTGGTGAGATTAGCTGGCCCGGACATGAACCGCGCACCAAGTCTTTGGTCTGCGTGTTTTCTGACGGCTGTCTTCTGCTTCCTCCACTGGAACTCCAGGTCACCGTGGCTGTGGATGAGCAGGAGGTTTTGAAAGCGCCGCTTTTTCAACTGAGAGCAATGTGGGAGGACACGAGTTTCCAGCTTGAACGTCTCCAAGCAAATGAACAGTGTGTCGCAGAGGAAGAGGAGGGCCTTCGCCGCAGAACGCAGCCGTACTTCAAACTGACCTACAACCCCTCTGAAATGCCTATCTTCCCCAAAAAATGTAAGATCAAAATATCAATATCGGCTCAGCCTTCAGTCCCCCACCTCTTTCAATACAGTGTCATAATCGCATTCCGGAGAAAGGTCACACAGTGCCAAACAAACCTTGAAATCAAATCAGATTTTCGTGTCGGCAGTTGTTTTTTGCGTTGCGTGCTCAGAAATGGTTCTTCCTTCCTTCCACTCTGTGATATCAGACAGATTTGTAACTGTATGATTTGGTGCATACTCCATTTGTAGCCATTTGAGTTTTATCCTCAAGACATCAGGCGAATGTTGAACCAGTTCCACTGGAGTAGTACTGTTTGTAAAATGGATCAACCACTTAATGCCACTAAATGTCTAGTTCAGCCCGCGAAAAGCTTCTGTTCTTGCTGCTTGATTTCTCTTTGTTCTCTCAGCCGAACTGCCGCCTCGCGTGGCTGTGATCAGGGAGGAGGGCAGCAACGGAGACCGAGAGATGTCCGTCGCTCTGTACATGGCAGGCTTTGAGGTGATTATGCATTTTACTGGCCAGGTGGCTGTTACTCTAAATCACGTAGAGCATGTTCAGTATTTCACCCTCTCGTCATGGGTGTCTAGGTTTGGGACGTCACCATGCAGGACATTTGTGGCGGCTCTGTAACCCTGGAGCCTTTCAAGGCAGCTGTATTCGTTGGCGGATTCAGCTACGGAGATGTCCTGGGATCTGCTAAAGGTGAGGAAGCACTCGTATATTCGCCAATGGGCCGCTTTGCGAGATGGACATTTTTCTCACATCTGTCTTTCCTTCAAAGGTTGGGCTGCTGCCATTTCCTACAACGACACAGCCAGAGCAGAGTTCAAACGCTTCCAGCAGCGCTCTGACACACTGAGTCTGGGAGTGTGTAATGGCTGCCAGCTGCTTGCCCTGCTGGGCTGGGTCGGTGCGAATGAATCACGTAAGGGGCGAAAAGACGGTTCATGGAATTGTTTCTTTGAAAAGAGAATGAAGGTAGTCCAAATTAAGTTACTTCATGTGGAATCTTGGTGGCTTTTATTTCTATTCTTCAGAAACTGACGTGGTGCTGACCCATAATAAGTCGGGCAGGTTCGAGTCCCGGTTTGTCAACGTCGCAATCCTGAACTCTCCGTCCGTGTGGCTTACCGGCATGGAGGGCTCTGCTCTGGGAGTCTGGGTTGCACATGGAGAAGGTAAGAACTAAACCGCTGTCATGAACTGGATGAAAAAAAAAAAAAAAAACAGCTTCAGTAAGAAGCAGAATTTCTGAGAGAAAACTTCCCTCTAGGTCAGTCAGTGGCAGCAAACACAGGTTTCTTTCTCCAAAAGGGCAAAATAATATTTGAACTTTGGAAATCCTTTATATGAGGTTGTTCAGAGATCGAGTGAGAATGTTAATTTATCAAATGAAACGATGAACAAGAACAACTGAAAATAAGATAAAATGCACTTGGTTGTGTAAAATTTACCGTACAGCTAGCATCAAGGGCTCAATATAAATAAAAAAATCAAATCTCAACGAGTCCCCAAAATAACTCTGTATGAGTGAATAAAGCCAATGAATTAAACACTGAACGTTTTTCAGAGAAAACACAGCCAGTCATGAAGTTACTGTTGTAATCATATTTATTACAATAATTGTGAATATATTACAGCACTTGAATGTTTAGGGGGCAAAAAATACAAAGAAAGTAAAGTCCAGTTTGAAGACATTCAGAGGTAGCTGTAGTGTACCTCCACTTTTTCTTCTGGTTGCTGCTGCTTTTTGTTAACTGAACATAAAATACTCTATAAATCTGATTTACAGTCCTGGGCGAGAATTGAATCCCTTTGAGCGGCTGTGATTTGTTACAGCTTGTAGTTTATATCTGGACTGCAGTTTCTAACAGGCTCTGAATCAATCCGCCTGCATGTCTGAGAAAAAAAACAAACAAACTACGTCTCGAAGTTTTTAAAAATGCTGGTATATGGCACCCCAGCAGTCACATGCTGTTCAGAACTGAATAACCCAGAACTGATTGGACTTTCTTGATCAACTGTTCTGGCTCTGAAAACTCAAGTTTTTCTTTGTTTGTTTTTCTTTTCCCAAACAGTAGTTTTTCTGAATACCCTCAAATCTGCACAAGGCTGTGCCTGATAGCTAGTGACTCCGTGGACTCTCGGGTCAGCATGTTTTGTAATCAACATCTGTGTTTCATGTTGATCTTTCTCCCTCCTCTGCAGGTCTGATGCAATTCCGTAGCGCCGAGGCTCAAAGGAGGGTCATTTCTGGTGGACTGGCCCCCGTGCGCTACATTGACGACGAGGGTCATCCCACTGAAACGTACCCTCTGAATCCCAACGGCTCCCCAGAGGGCATCGCGGGGCTCTGCTCCACAGACGGACGGCACCTGGCCATGATGCCCCACCCGGAGCGCTGCACCCTGTCCTGGCAGTGGCCCTGGGCCCCCAGGGACTTCAGACCCTCGCTCACTCCTTCGCCCTGGCTGCGCATGTTCAGGAACGCAGCAGCCTGGTGCAGCAGCCAAGAGAAGTAGGGTTTTCTGTACACGGTTGCGGTGCTGTTGTAAATAAAGCAAATATTCACAGAGGCTGAAGAGTGTAGTTGTTGTTCTGTTGAAACAGACTTCTGTGGTCCTCAAACGTTGTGAGTTGCAGCCATCCCAATTCAAACTCAGTTGACGCAAGAATTGATCACAAGAAATTGGGTAAGACCAGGATGTTTGAAGTATTAAACCGATCCACTTAGTGAAAACATTTTGGTCAGTTTTACACTTTACAACATGGATTCTATGAGAACATGTCAGTCTTCATCCCCTTCCTTTGCAGTGCAGCTTCAGTGTGTCCTAAACACAGTTAAAGGATAAATTCACAAATTGGATTTGAAGTCCAAGACACGAGAAGCCTTTTCCTTTTTGATAACAATTACAAGACTTGTAACCATAGCTGAACAAGCACTGACAGCCAGGTGTGGTGTCTTCAGCCTGAGAGACTCAAACACCTTCTGACAGGTCCGATGTTGCATGCTGCTCAGTTGTCAATACCCTTTCATCCACTAATCCAACCAGCTAGAACCGCAAGGAAGAAATCCAATAAAAGACTGTGTTAAACAGCTTGTATCACACACTCAAGCACCCTCTATCTCCAGTGACTCTCCTGTTGCTTCATGTGAGGCTGTAGAGTCTTCAAAATGTCCTCTGTCTGGCCCCATATGCTGGATGATACTAATAATGCAGATGATCAGGAGGGTGACCACCACCAGATCATCCAGGACCCCCAGTAGCCCACAGATGGAGGGGTCTGCATCCTGGGGACCTGATGAGGAAGACGCAATGTCCAGAGGAGGGTAGGCGACGGACAGCACCGTCCCCACGCAGCACAGAGCCACTCTGAAGAGAAACAGCCACACCAGTCCTCCGGTGGTGCCCAGGCTCCGGGCCAGCGACCGCAGCAGCAGCGGGGCGTCGCAGAGGTAATCTATTACCTGGAAGGGACGTGATGCAGGAGAGAGAACGAGTCAGAGACAGAGGAAAGACGGAGATGAACACACCAAAAAAACACATTCACCCACGATGCATGAGGATGTCTCTGAGTAAAAGTCCATCGTGAATTCTCTCCGGGGTGTTTAGTGTCAGCAAATTCTCATCATCATGACTTCAAACCCCAGTGGAAACAGTGTTCTTTTTTTTTTTGTGAAGTGTGGATGTTCTTCCTATGCTCAGAAGGCTCATTTTCCTCCGACGGTCCAAGCATGTGTTTTTAGGTTAACTGGGGAACGTATATTAACCATAGACGTGTAAGTGTGATTATGTTTTTTGGAGCTTGGCTTGTCACATGTGCATCCTGGCTCTGGATTCATGTTAGCTGGGGTTTCCTCGAGCCACCTGTGACCCTAAAGGAGTCCTTTAGAGTTTTAGTTCTAGTTCTGGAAATCCAAGGCCATCCTGAAAGTTATCACTTTTTTTTTTTTTTGCCATTTTACAAAATCAAAGCAACTGTACCTTTCTTCTGAGAAAAAAATAAATTCCAAAGCAGAAATAAATTTAGGACCTGTCAGAGAGTCATAGTATAGGTGTGAAGCCGATGATATTTTCCAAGCAATACATGCACTCTCACTGGAGTGTAACTTAACTGTGCTTTGAGCATTGCTGCCTTCCACTATCCAGTGTTGAGACTACGAGTTGCATTATGACCTCTACTCTACTGAAACTGTTCAATCCCAAGTAAACAAAACTTGCAACCCTTTTGTGAGCCTATTTTCGACCAGGGGTCACATGTTTCACATCCCTGATTTATTCTTTTCATGCTCAAATTTCAGATATGTCGGCTTTGGGACGAGTCCACTTTTAATTTGCTTGAAAAGGAGTAGACTCCGTGTCAGATCTACATCAAAATAATCTGTTTTCTTGATTTCTGTGAGGGAAATGCACACCTCAGCTCAGCCATGTGGGTGTGTCATTCATTGTGAGGAGTTCACCCGATACCTTGCGTGGTGTTAGTGATTCCACAGGACAAGTTCTCCAGCCTGCATAATAAGCGTCCCTGTTACTAGACCCGTTATTAGAGGAAGCAGGAAAAGAAATCCTACCTGATGTTACATAACGATTGTAAAACACAAAATAGACACTTCTATATCCATACGGCTAAAGAGACACGACGGGTTGCAATAAAAAAAGAAGAAAAAAGAAAATCAATGTGCTGACGTGGCGTACATTTTGTATAAGCACTGACCCTTCGTGGCGCTCCGGAGTAACGCTTGTTGTAGTCTGTGATTTCCAAAAGAACCTCCTTCGACTGTTGATCCACTCGGCTCCCGTTAAACATATGACAAATCAGACTGACCTGCGGAGTCACAGTGTCATTAAATATCTGAACACTTGATGGTGACATGCAGAGAAATTGACACGCCATTTTACCTTCTGTCTACAAAGAGGACAGCTGATTGCGTCCAGCCATGAGCCGTGCCTCCAGTATGTGATCAGGCAGCGAGCTGCAGGATGAAACACTCACATTTAACTGAGCATTGTGTGTTGTGTAAATGTCGATAACAAGCAGAGGCCTTCTAGGTGCGATGCTGCGCTGGTCAATGAAATGAGTGGCATCAACACTTGCAGTAACTGGTGGTGAGCAAGTGTGAGAATGAATGAAAAATGTGCCGGAAACTGGGCCAATAGAAGCAAAAGCTGTAGTCTGATAAGATGCTCTCACACGCTCATGAATCAGAGTAATGTTCAGTTTGTGAGTCTGTGCGATCTCATACCACAAAACACATGGCCGCAGTTTGTCTGAACTGGGAAACTGGCCGTTTGGAGGCAGACAGGGCAATGCAGGTCGTGTCTGCTTGTGGACGAACATGACTGCATGGACTCCTGATGGGATTAGAAAAGAAAAAGAGAGACAAAATTTAGGGTCAATACTGACCTGTTTTGATTTTCAAATCCTTCAAAGTGCTACATAAATGTATGCCTTTCGTCAACACTTTTTGACTTTGTCTATTTAAACAACAACAACAACAAAAAAATTAAAATAAAAAAATCTATTTTAATGAATTCTAAAATGCCCTGGTGAAAATTATGACCTTTGCATTGTTAGGTTCAATTTTGACCCAGTTATAAGCTTATAAAACAGTAAGTGCACTAACTGAAATCATAAACACACTATCAGCCAACAGCCGACAACAAGCTCTTCCTCCAACCACTTCCAGTTTATAGCATGCAACGGCCTGACAACCTGAAAATACAGGGTATGTTCCAAAAAAAAAAGTGAGTTAGAAAAAGTGAAAGGGAATAGGGAGAAGGAAAAAGGAAAAGAAAAACAAATTTACATTTGAAATTAGATGGAGGCAAACAATTCAGTTAAGAGATGTAAATGCAAACATTGCATTTGGTTTACAAAAGATCTGCAACTGTTAAAATCTCTGAGATCAAAATAAGTTGCACAAATATGTTCCTAATTCTCAGAAAATTGTTTTGAAAATAAAATGACCAATGGAAAACTGAAAGCAATTCATTATCTAGAAATCTTTGACAAGGCAAATGCAACATCTCACACATTTTCTAAAATTGTCAGCCATCAGTTAAATGCATGAGTGTCTTTGCCTGCAGGTTCTATTAACCCTGATAAACTTCCACCGATTTCTGCCTTCGGGCAAGACTTTTAACACTGTGAAACTATTTGCATTTAGCGTTAAAGCTAAAAACTGTGTTTTTTGGCATTTGAACATGCAAACAGATGAATATTCACTGACAAACATGGGTTAGCCCTTCATCGAGCTTGTTATTATGCTCTTCAAGCTAAGTAGTGCAAGTTAATAACAATGGCAGAACAGAATACATAACTTCCTGAGAACTGTGCGGTTATTAGAGTCAGGACTGTGAAAGCTTTTTCAAAAGAGATCCAGAATTTTAACTTATTCAGAGATTTTCTTAACAATAATGCGAAAAATATAAGAGCAATTTTGCATTTTCCAACAAAAATACCAAAATGACATTAAGCAAAACTAAAGTATCAGGTTGTAAAATAATCTTAAACAATGTCTTTCACCAAATTAATCTTTTCCAAGTACTTCAACCATTAAATTGTAAAGGGCAACTAATGAATATAACCTTGACAATACATAAGACACTTCAGGGTGAGTGGTTCACATAAAAATAGTATTTCCTTTGAGGACAGCTCATTGTCTTATTCATTCATTTTGTTTACTTATTCATCTTAATTTTTGCATATTCTTAAAAGTTAACATTCAAGTGAAAAAAAGTCTGCAAATAGCTTGTTCTTCAGAAAGTGAGAAACATTGGAATCAGTGTAAATGTGAGGAACGTGTGTGTGCAAAGCTCTCACCATGTAGCAACTTGAAGCAGCCTTGAAGCACCTCGTAGCAACTATCTTGATGTGGGCAGCTTGAGCCTGCGAAGATCTGGATGACCCCAGGTGACTGACCCACTGGCGGGGGAAGATGGTCTGCGACGTGACCTGACACAGTGACAGCGATAAAGACGCCTTAAATGCTCTTATGGAGGCCACCGGCTGGAGTGGAGACAAAGGTGACTGAACTGAGCTCTTCTCCATTTGATGATTTCAGATTCAGATGCAAGAGATTTCACCTCAATCATTTCAGAAATCAGTCAACAACTACTAACACTCCAGTTTGTATGAAACTGGTCAAGTCAAGGCAGGATGAAACTAGAGAATGTTTCGACCCATTAAGCAACTCATCAAAGTAAACATTCACAGCTGTACTCCAGAAGACATACAAATATATAAAAACAAAAAACACTGATCAACTACAGAGACATACAGAACAAGACATTATTAACTTACCTGGCTGGGATATGTGGTGAAGCTATGGAGCTCAACTGAGAACAAGCCACTTCTAAAGCAAACATATAGTCGCCGTCTCCAAGAAGGAAATGAAATGCTGCCCGACAGCATCACTGAACAAAATAAATTGGAGCCACTAGTTAATGATCAACTACACACTCGATATCAGCTGGTCTATGAGTCTTTCTACTTGAAGGGAGCAGCAATGCAGTCATCAGATCAATATTGCAAAGTTTTGTGCACCACTGGAATGACTCCAAAACATGGCTTCAGTATGACAATTTTTAATAATAGCAGAGATCAGCTTTAACTTTTTTTAAATAAAGTAAGCAATAACAGACATTGATCTCTTCACATGGAATTTTTGTGGGTCAAATGTTCAGATTTAAGCCAGAAAAGATCACAGGATAACTCCCACGCTCTGTTTAATTTGGTTAGATCAGAACCCAACAATCATTCACTAAGAGTTTCAGGCTGCCAAAACTTTTTCTTTCTTTCTTTCTTTTTTACATAACATGTATTATACCACAAAATTTTTCAACGTGTGACTTGGTTTTACAGGAGCAACTTTCAACAACTGTAAAAAAAAGTGAAGTAATTATTGCATCTGACTATAGGAAAAAGATTATGTGACAGTCTTCACGTACTTCATAGGAGCTACCACTGCAAAAAATATCAGCAAATATTTGCACTTGCGCTTTACTCACCTCAGATAAACGTTTGAAAGTGTCGGTCCGTGGAGCTCAGGTCATCTAAAAATAGATAACACTCAGAGTCACAGAGCAGTAAAAACTCAGGAGCTAAAATAAAGGTGTTCTCTTACTGACATGGGGTAGGCAGAGCTGTTTCAGGCCACTTGAGTAAAGTCCAGCGTCTTCTTGTGGTGGAGTGTGTGTAACATGTCTGGTTTGCTAAATAACCTTTGTTGCTCTCACTGCGAGCCGATACATGAAGGTTGCAGTAACTCTTGTAACTTTTTGGTAAATTTCCATACAATGAATCAGGTGAGCAATCAGACATGGAAGATTCCTTATCTTGAAGTCAGTATTTGGCAATCACACACACATGCAGCACACACTCACGTGAGGTACACAAATAGATAATGGGACAAATTAAATGTTTATTGCAGTTGTGAAAATTTATTTACCCTCAGAGAGAGGTCAGAGTGCTGCTCAACCACTCTGCTTGCAGAAAACATTTCCTGTATATATAACTTATAAAAGTGCAGTTGCTGGTTTACTGTGTAAAGTTATGTTGTTGTTTTGACTGAAGCTTGCCTGTCTGTGGACTGTATACTGTATTGCTCTGAGGTCTTCACTGTTTTCAAAGAATCAGGAATGAGATACAGAAATCTAAATATCACCATATATCCCTCGATTACTATTATTATTATTGGACTTTCTGTCATTCCTATCTTCAGCACTGTTCAAGTTGCTTCTTACATACAACAAAGGGGCTTTGTACCGAATGCCACACCAGAGCTTGTAGAATAGAATAGAATAGAATAAAATAGAATAGAATAGAATAGAATAGAATAGCATTCCGTTATCTTATAAAACATACATAAACAAAGCAAATTAGATTTGAAGTGAAGTTAGATGACTCCCTTGTTGTGTTGATTGTTACAGCACTGAGATTTATTGAAAAGAGTCACAAAAACCATAGAATGAATCTAAACCCGGAAACTTGAAACAACTTGAGTGGAGAAAGAGGCAATAAAAGCAAACAAATAGTACAATTTGTGCTTTTTGTACCCTTACATTTTATGGAAAAAAACAGATCTGTATGTATTGTATTGTTTTTTAAATACTGTGTTACGTTATGATGTGTAGAGAGGCCATCTAACACCGTGGAAAAGGACTTGACTATGTCCAGATCATCGAGGCGTGCACGCACGCTGCAGAACTCGAGCTGTGATTGGTCGAGCCACTATTTAACGGCTGCCAGTCTTCAGGGATCTCCATCCTGATTGGACGCCTCCATGTCTCCCCCCTCGCGCTCACCATAGAGAAGCCTGGGGGCAAAGTGAACGTCAGCGCGGTGAGAAGCTGCGCCATTCTCGTACGTTTTTACGCGATTTCACGACGCAGAGGTTGGGACTTCTCCCCGCTGTACGCACGTGTCGTTAGCGACCAGCGATCCACCTTTGGCAGCAGTAGAGTACAGTACAGTACAGCAGTACAGGTGAGGATAAATGCAGAGGGACGGAGCGGAAGAGCTTTGCTGACAGGTGGAGGAGAAAACATTTTACCTTTCAGCCAAAAGCGCGCAAATGGACGACAGCAAAACGGCGCTGGTCGACAGCCTGATCATATGGGTGAGTTTACGTGCTGGTGGATTCCATGTACCTGTTTGTGGCCGGGGAAAGCAGCGATCCGCAGCCGAGGGGGAAAATCATGAAGCGAAAAGAGATTAGCCCGAGTTGTAGCTGCTGCGGGTCGGTTCACAGGCTGCTGTCGCCGGTCCAACGGTTCCGGAAAATGCAGCCGATGGATGTGTGTCCTGCAGGCTGTTGAATATAAAGTTACACTAGTAATAGTGAGAGGAGACAAAACGAAAAAGAAAACATCTGTAATTGTTGGCAGCAGTTTGACTGCAAATCCCATTATCCCGGGCGTATTTGTGGAATGCGACTCCTTGAGTTGTTTCATTAACATTATATAAGTGGATAAATTCAGCCGGTACCAGGAAAAGCGCCTCTGTGTTTGGCGAGGTGTTATGCCGAGTTCTGCATCCCTTTGAGAATGGTATCCCCCTGTAGGGAGCGCCTGCAGGTGAAAATCATGAACTGTGTGCCCTCAAAGCAACCCAAAGGAAACATGCACATCACCATTTGACTCCCAAAAACTGATGCCAAACACACAGCCCGCGGGCCAAATCTGTTCCTCCAATCACTGGCCACAAGGCAGCTTCTTGGGGATTACGTTGCATGCAATCCGTGTTTGTTTTGTTTTTGCAAAGCACTAGTCATCAATTGCACGTACAGTAATCCATTTAAAAACAATGAAACAGAGTAGAAATTGTGTTGAAAACATGAAAGTAACAACTGTTTATAATTTATTCACCGTGCTAGTTAGAGAAGCAAACCAATACTGGGACCCAAGTCAAGAGTTCAGTCAATGTCAGCTTTATTTATACAACACATTTAAAGAGCCAAACAGTCAAAGTGCTTCACACTAAAAAATAAAAACAGTCAAAAAAAGAACAGTAATGCAGTAGAGCATTAGCGCGGTAAAAGGAGAGAATGTAATATCCAGAGGAGGCTCGGCTCAGCTGAAGTCTAGGGTGAACAGGTGGATTTTTAGCCGAGATTTCAAAAGAGAGGCTAACTGCAGACTGTTCTGGTCTGGGAGCCACGACCGCAAAGGCTCCTTCTCCCCTGGTTTTTAAGAGGAATCGAGGAACATCAAGTGTCAGCTGACCCCAGGGCTCTAGAGGGTTGATGAACCTAAACAAGGATGGATAAAATAGTCTGGGGCCAGTCCATCGTTGATTTAAAGACAAATAAAAAAAATCCTAAAATCAATCCTGAACCTAACCGGAAGCCAGTGGAGTGAGTGAAGGACCAGGCTTATGTGCTCCGTTTCTTTGTTACAATTAAGAGACATCTATGGCGTTATGGACAAGCTTCAGGTGGCCAATTTCAGACTTGTCCATGCTGACATACAAGGAGTTACAATAATCTAAGTGCGATGTAACTAAAGCATGGGTGACTTTTTCAAGCTCAGCCCTTCTTAGATATGGCTTGACTTGACAATGTCATGATCCAAGTTTTTGTGCTTT